>NC_057799.1:619902185-620202185 GCF_018294505.1 Triticum aestivum | reverse complement strand
ATTACTCCACACATCAACCGCTATCCAGCATGCATCTAGAGTATTAAGTTCATAAGAACAGAGTAACGCATTAGGCAAGATGACATGATGTAGAGGGATAAACTCAAGCAATATGATATAAACCCCATCTTTTTATCGTCGATGGCAACAATACAATACGTGTCGTTTCCCTTTCTTTCACTAGGATCGAGCGCCGCAAGATTGAACCCAAAGCTAAGCACTTCTCCCATTGCAAGAAAGATCAATCTAGTAGGCCAAACCAAACTGATAATTCAAAGAGACTTGCAAAGATATCAAATCATGCATATAAGAATTCAGAGAAGAATCGAATATTGTTCATAGATAATCTTGATCATAAACCCACAATTCATCGGATCTCGACAAACACACCACAAAAAGTATTACATCGAATAGATCTCCAAGAGAATCTAGGAGAATTTTGTATTGAGATCCAAAGAGAGAGAAGAAGCCATCTAGCCAATAACTATGGACCCGAAGGTCTGAGGTAAACTACTCACGCATCATCGGAGAGGCCATGGTGTTGATGTAGAAGCCCTCCGTGATCGATTCCCCCTCCGGCGGAGCACCGGAAAAGGCCCCAAGATTGGATCTCACGGGTACAGAAGGTTGCGGCGGTGGATATAGGGTTTCGTGGCTCTCCTGGATGTTTTGAGGTTATAAGAGTATATATAGGCGAAGGAAGTAGGTTGGTGGAGCTATGAGGGGCCCACGAGGGTGGGGGCGCGCCTACCCCCCTGGGGCGCGCCCTCCTGCCTCGTGGCTTCCTTGCTACTTCCTTGACGTCCACTCCAAGTCTCCTGGATTGCATTTGTTCCAAAAATGATCCTCCCGAAGGTTTCATTCCGTTTGATATTCCTTTTCTGTGAAACACTGAAATAGGCAAAAAACAGCAATTTGCACTTGGCCTTCGGTTAATAGGTTAGTCCCAAAAATAATATAAAAAGGTATATTAAATCCCATTAAACATCCAAAACAGATAATATAATAGCATGGAACAATCAAACATTATAGATACGTTGGAGACGTATCACCCCATACCTCGTTCAATCTCGTTACCGGCAAGTCTCTTTACTCGTTCCATAACGCATGATCCCGTGACCAACTCCTTAGTCAAATTGAGCTCGTTATGATGATGCATTACCGAGTGGGCCTAGAGATACCTCTCCGTCATACGGAGTGACAAATCCCAGTCTCGATTCGTGCCAACCCAACATACACTTTCGGAGATACCTGTAGTGTACCTTTATAGCCACCCAGTTACGTTGTGACGTTTGGTACAGTCAAAGCATTCCTACGGTATCCGGGAGTTGCACAATCTCATGGTCTAAGGAAACGATACTTGACATTAGAAAAGCCCTAGCAAAACGAACTACACGATCTTGTCCTATGCTTAGGATTGTGTCTTGTCCATCACATCATTCTCCTAATGATGTGATCCCGTTATCAACAACATCCAATATCCATGGTCAGGAAACCATGACCATCTATTGATCAACGAGCTAGTCAACTAGAGGCTTACTAGGGACATATTACAATCTATGTATTCACACATGTATTACGGTTTCCGGTTAATACAATTATAGCATGAACAATAGACAATTATCATGAACAAGGAAATATAATAATAACCAATTTATTATTGCCTCTAGGGCATATTTCCAACAGTAGGGGAGGTGTTTTTTAGGGTTCTTAGAGCAACAAGTAAAATCACAAAGTTCACAAAGATTCTGAGCATAACATAACAAACAATTTATTTGATTCCATAAGAGTCTCTGTTTTTAGACAAACGGTGACGCACAAAATGAGCATGCTCATCTAAAGGTTTTCCCTCAACTAAACTAGTTGGGATTTCAGCACGAGCACATATGGATCGAAGATGATCCAAATAGAAAACTTTAAGTGGATCCATAAACTTTTTTGTTTTTGATTTTCAATAAACACACAATTATACCAAGCAAAGAAGCAAACGAGCCAAGTAAGACATAAAGGCAAACGGAAAAGGCAAACGAAAGAAATGCGAATAAAAAGGAAACTATTTTTGTATTTCTCTGAAAACGTTTTAGAAGTGGGGGAGAGGAAAATGGCTAATAATGTAAGTGCAAGAGATGAGATTTTATGATGGGTACTTGGTAGGCTTGATGTAGAACCTCCCCGGCAACGGCCCCAGAAATTCTTCCTGCTACTTCTTGAGCTTGCGTTGATTTTTCCCTTCAAGAGGAAAGGGTGATGCAACAAAGTAGAGATAAGTATTTCCCTCAGTTAAGAACCAAGGTATCAATCTAGTAGGAGGCACAAGCAAGTCTCCAATCTATGTACCTGCACAAACTAACAAACACTTGCACACAACGCGAAAAAGGGGTTGTCAATCCCTTCACGGTCACAAACAAGAGTAAGATCTAATAGAGATAGGTATAAAAGATAAATAAAAGAGCACACCAAAGTAAATATAAATAAATTGCAACAAGGTATTTTTGGGTTTTTTGGTTTATAGATCTGAAAATATATGATGGAAAATAGACTCGGGGGCCATAGGTTTCACTAGAGGCTTCTCTCTTGAAAGAAAGCATACGGTGGGTAAACAAATTACTGTCGAGCAATTGATAGAAAAGCGCAAAGTTATGATGATATCTAAGGAAATGATCATGAATATAGGCATCATGTCCGTGTAAAGTAGACCGAAATGATTCTGCATCTACTACTATTACTCCACACATCGCCCGCTATCCATCATGCATCTAGAGTATTAAGTTCAAAAGAACGGAGCAACGCCTTAAGTAAGGTGACATGATGTAGAGGGATAAACTCAAGCAATATGATGAAAACCCCATCTTTTTACCCTTGATGGCAACAATACAATACGTGCCTCGCTACCCCTTCTGTCACTCGGTGAGGACACCGCAAGATTGTACCGAAAACTAAGCACCTCTCCCATTGCAAGAAGAACCAACCTAGTTGGCCAAACCAAACCGATAGTTCGAAGAGAAATACAAAGATATTTAATCATGCATAAAATAGTTCAGAAAAGACTCAAATAATATTCATAGATAATCTGATCATAAATCCACAATTCATCGGATCTCGACAAACACACCGCAAAATAATATTACATCGGATAGAGCTCCAAGAACATCGAGGAGAACATTGTATTGAAGATCATAGAGAGAGAAGAAGCCATCTAGCTACTAGCTATGGACCCGTAGGTCTATGATAAACTACTCACGCTTCATCAGAAGGGCAGCAAGGTTGATGTAAATGCTCTCCGTGATCGATTCCCCCTCCGGCAGGGTTCCGAAAAAGGCCCCAAGATGGGGTCTCATGGGAACAGATGCTTGCAGTGACGAAAAAGTATTTTGGTGGATCCTTCTGATGTTGGGGGAATATTTTGGAATTTACAATGCAAAGATTAGGGTTGGGGGACTCCCGAGGGGCCCACAAGCCCTCAGGGCGCGCCCCCTGGGGCGCGCCTAGCAGGCTTCTGCCCTCCTCTCCAAGTTCTACAGGTGTCTTCTGGTCCAAGAAAAATTATCGCGAAAGTTTTATTACATTTGGACTCTATTTGATATTCCTTTTCTGTAAAACTCAAAAACAAAGAAAAAAATAGAAAAGTGGCACCGGGCTCTAGGTTAATAGGTTAGTCCCAAAAATAATATAAAATAACATATTAATGCATATTAAACATCCAAAATAGATAATATAATAGCATGGAACAATAAAAAGTTATAGATATGTTGGAGACGTATCATGGTGTACTGGGCACATGTTCGACCGACGAACCACAGACGACCTTTGGGCCACTCAAGAGGAACTACAAAGCATAGAGATACGAGGATGCACCCTCACTTGAAAGTTTGATGGTTCATGTCCTCTCCCTCCGGCTGGCGCTGCCGCGACGCGTCTTCAGCAGCAACAAGTGCATGTCTTGTTCAATGTGCGGGATGTTGGAAATATGCCCTAGAGGCAATAATAAAGTGGTTATTATTATATTTCCGTGTTCATGATATTTTTCTATTGTTCATGCTATAATTGTATTAAGCAGAAACCGTAATACATGTGTGAATACATAGACCGTAATATGTTCCTAGTAAGCCTCTAGTTGACTAGCTTGTTAATCAATAGATGGTCATGGTTTCCTGACCATGGACATTGGATGTCGTTGATAACGGGATCACATCATTAGGAGAATGATGTGATGGACAAGACCCAATCCTAAGCATAGCACAAGATCGTGTAGTTCTTTTTGCTAGAGCTTTTCTAATGTCAAGTATCGTTTCCTTAGACCATGAGATTGTGCAACTCCCGGATACCATAGGAATGCTTTGGGTGTACCAAATGTCACAACGTAACTGGGTGGCTATAAAGGTACACTACAGGTATCTCCGAAAGTGTCTATTGGGTTGGCACGAATCGAGACTAGGATTTGTCACTCCGTATGACGGAGAGGTATCTCTGGGCCCACTCGGTAATGCATCATCATAATGAGCTCAATGTGACTAAGGAGTTAGTCACAGGATCATGCATTACGGAATGAGTAAAGAGACTTGCCAGTAACGATATTGAACGAGGTATAGGGATACCGACGATCGAATCTCGGGCAAGTAACATACCGATGGACAAAGGGAATTGTATACAAGATTGATTGAATCCCCGACATTGTGGTTCATCCGATGAGATCGATCATCATGGAACATGTGGGAGACAACATGGGTATCCAGATCCCGCTGTTGATTATTGGCCGGAGAGATGTCTCGGTCTTGTCTGCATGGTTTCTGAACCCGTAGGGTCTACACACTTAAGGTTCAGTGACGCTAGAGTTGTTATGGGAAATAGTATGTGGTTACCGAAGGTTGTTCGGAGTCCCAGATGAGATCCCAGACGTCACGAGGAGTTCCGAAATGGTCCGGAGGTGAAGAATTATATATGGGAAGTCCAGTTTCAGTCGCCGGATTGGTTTCGGGGGTTATCGGTATTGTATCGGGACCACCCAAAGATGTCCAGCGGTCCACCGGGTGGGGCCATCTGCCTCGGGGGACTTAATGGGCTGAACAAGGGTGGGAACCAGCCCCCTAGTGGGCTGGTACGCCCCCCAAGGGCCCAAGGCGCCTAGGGTTAGAAACCCTAGGGGGTGGGGGCGCCTCCCACCTGACTTGGGGCCAAGTCCCCCCTTGGCCGCCGCCCCCCTTGTATATGGGATCTAGGGGGCGGCCCCCTCTCCCCTTCCCCTATAAATAGTGGGGGGTGGGAGGGCTGCCACACCCTTCCCCTGGCGCATCCCTCCCCCTCTCCAACACCTCCTCCACCTCCGTAGTGCTTGGCGAAGCCCTGCCGGAGAACTGCAAGCTCCACCACCACGCCGTCGTGCTACCGGAGCGCTCCCTCAACTTCTCCTCTCCCCTTGCTGGATCAAGAAGGAAGAGACGTCCCCGGGCTGTACGTGTGTTGAACACAGAGGCGCCGTCCGTTCGGCGCTAGATCGGATCTTCCGCGATTTGAATCGCCGCGAGTACGACTCCAGCATCCGCGTTCCTTGTAACGCTTCCGCTTAGCGATCTTCAAGGGTATGAAGATGCACTCCCTCTCTCTCGTTGCTAGTATCTCCTAGATTGATCTTGGTGACACGTAGGAAATTTTTTGAATTATTTCTACGTTCCCCAATGGTGGCATCATGAGCTAGGTCTATGCGTAGATTCTTTGCACGAGTAGAACACAAAGTAGTTGTGGGCGATGATTTGTTCAATTTGCTTACCGTTACTAGTCTTATCTTGATTCGGCGGCATTGTGGGATGAAGCGGCCCGGACCGACCTTACACGTACACTTACGTGAGACAGGTTCCACCGACTGACATGCACTTGATGCATAAGGTGGCTAGCGGGTGTCTGTCTCTCCCACTTTAGTCGAACCAGATTGATGAAAAGGGTCCTTATGAAGGGTAAATAGCAATTGGCATATCACCATTGTGGCTTTTGCGTAGGTAAGAAATGTTCTTGCTATAAACCCATAGCAACCACGTAAAACATGCAAACAACAATTAGAGGATGTCTAACTTGTTTTTGCAGGGTATGCTATGTGATGTGATATGGCCAAAAGGATGTGATGAATGATATATGTGATGTATGAGATTGATCATGTTCTTGTAATAGGAATCATGACTTGCATGTCGATGAGTATGACAACCGGCAGGAGCCATAGGAGTTGTCTTAATTATTGTATGACCTGCGTGTCAATGAAAACGCCATGTAATTACTTTACTTTATTGCTAACCGTTAGCCATAGTAGTAGAAGTAATAGTTGGCGAGACAAGTTCATGAAGACACGATGATGGGGATCATGGTGTCATGCCGGTGACGAAGGTGATCATGCCGCGCCTCGAAGATGGGGATCAAAAGGCGCGAGATGATATTGGCCATATCATGTCACTTTATGATTTGCATGTGATGTTTGTCTTGTTTACATCTTATTTGCTTAGAACGACGGTAGCATAAATAAGATGATCCCTCACTAAAATTTCAAGAAATGTGTTCCCCCTAACTGTGCACTATTGCGAAGGACCGTTGTTTCGAAGCACCACGTGATGATCGGGTGTGATAGATTCTAACGTTCGCATACAACGGGTGTCGGTGTCAAAACCGGCGGATCTCGGGTAGGGGGTCCCGAACTGTGTGTCTAAGGCAGATGGTAACAGGAGGCGGGGGACACAATGTTTACCCAGGTTCGGGCCATCTCGATGGAGGTAATATCCTACTTCCTGCTTGATTGATCTTGATGATATGAGTATTACAAGAGTTGATCTACCACGAGATCGTAGAGGCTAAACCCTAGAAGCTAGCCTATGATTATGATTGTTGTTTTCCTACGGACTAAACCCTCCGGTTTATATAGACATTGGAGGGGGCTAGGGTTACACAGAGTCGGTTAAAAGGGAGGAGATCTACATATCCGAATTGCCAAGCTTGCCTTCCACGCAAAGGAGAGTCCCACCCGGACACGGGACGAAGTCTTCAATCTTGTATCTTCATAGTCCAACAATCTGGCCAAGGTATATAGTCCGGCTGTCCGAGGACCCCCTAATCCAGCACTCCCTCAGTAGCCCCTGAACCAGGCTTGAATGACGATGAGTCCGGCGCATAGATTGTCTTCGGCATTGGAAGGCGGGTTCCTCCTCCGAATACTCCATAGAAGATTTTGAACACAAGGATCGTGCCCGGCTCTGCAAAACAAATTCCACATACCACAGTAGAGAGTACAATATCCCACAAATCTAATCTGCCGACAAATTTCATAGCGTGACATCATGCCACGGCCCGGTCATTATTCGAACCGTTTTTCTCAACCAGCTACTGCACATATTGCGAGGCGGTTTTCTTGGCACGTCTTGTCGAAGCAGAGATTGTGTCCCCTTATCACGGGATTCTCATCAATACGGGTGTGGGTAACACAACCGCGCCATCAATCACGGTGCTTGGGGAATAAGCGAGTTTACCAGGCAAGTGGGGAGGCGCACAGTTTCTACTGCCCTTATAAAGGGACAAGCACTCCTCTTTTTCACCCACGCCTTCTTCTTCCCTTTCTTGTCTCCCATCCACTCTCGCGCACTCGAGCTCCAGCGCCCAAGTTCTCATTTTCTCCGCAAAACCATTCCAAACATGTCTGGAGCGGGAGGCAAGTGGATGGTCTCCTCCGTTTCGGAGGAGAACATTACGAAGCTCCGGGAAGCCGGATACCTGGCCACAGACATCGCGCACCGGCTCCCAGACGCAGGGCAGATCGTCCCTACTCCAGAACCCCACGAGAGGGTTGTATTCCTTACCCACTTTGTCCGTGGGCTGGGATTTTCCCTCCACCCGTTTGTCTGCGGGCTCATGTTCTACTACGGGCTGGACTTCCATGATCTGGCCCCTAATTTCATCCTCAACATCTCGGCGTTTATCGTCGTGTGCGAGGCCTTCCTCCGCATCAATCCCCACTTCGGCCTGTGGTTGAAGACCTTCAACGTGAAACCGAAGGTGGTGGTTCGCCAGCAAGTAGAGTGCGGAGGCGCCATGGTGGGCAAAATGCCCAACGTCACCTGGCTCGAAGGCTCCTATGTGGAGACCGTGAAGGGGTGGCAATCGGGGTGGTTCTACATCACCGAGCCGCGCGACACCAACTGGGTGGCGGCCCCTGAATTTCGATCCGGCATCCCCATGCGGCTCACCTCCTGGAAAGAGAAGGGCCTATCCTGGGGCTCATCGATGGAGCTGACCGGACTCCAGAACTGTGTTAAAAACATCATAAGCAAGAAAATCAAGCTTGTCAACGTGGTCCAGGTCATGCTCTTCCGCCGGATCCTCCCGTGTCAAAGACGGTCATTCAATATGTGGGAGTTGGACCCGGCCAAGCACCAGACGCTGCGAGAGCTTTTCGACACGACGCACCAAGACGTCTGGAAGGTGCTGTTCAAGGCCGCCGAGGTACATCCTCCCCTTACCGAGGATCGCGGACTCAGCGCAAAGCGCCCTGCCAATCCGGTAACCTCTTTATATCTCATAAGATGTTCCTTTCCCCAGTATAATTATGTGAGGGATCTGAGACTCCACGCCATTTTAACAAGACTGGGTAGCGACAGCGGAGCGGATCGATTGTCCGGCCCCACTGCCCGAAGATCCAGCAAGGGCTCTCTTAACGGAGATGCTGGTTCCGGCGCCTTATGAGGCGCCGGAGTAGAAGGCCAAGAAGAAGGCCGCGGGGACCAGGAAAGGTCTCCGGCGCAAGGTTGTAACGGACTCATCGTCCGATAACACCGAGGCGCCCTCCTCCCACGAAAACGAGGAGGAGGAAGGGGAAAGTTCTCCCCTCCAGCCGGGGGAGACAAGAAAAGGAAGGCCGCCCCATCCGGGGAGGCCGAAGGGTCCAAGAAGGGAAGGACCCTCCTTCCGGACTACTCCACAACAGCCGCTTACAGCGACGAGGAGTGGTTGCTCAGGGACAAGCCCCTGGCAAAGTCGTAAGTATCCGAATACCATAATAGTTCTGGTATGTTTTGTTTTATTGCTTCTTATCATGCCAAACATGATCATGCAGTCCATCCAAAGCCCATATCGACGTATCCTCTTCGGATGAGTCTTTGGGCCAGTCGGCGCTGAACAGCGGTTCACTCCCGATCGCTACCTCCCCCCGCCCTACGGACGACGTCGAGGTGTTGTCTCAAAGGGCACTGAACCAAGGGGAGATAGTTCTGGAGGCGCCCCATGGTGACATCCCAGACGCTGGGCCCATGGGGAGCAAGACTCCCATGGGCTCCAATGACGGGGGCAGCCAGTTTGGCCCCCAACCGAATACAGCGCCGGAACCTCTAGTGGTTTCGGACTCTGTCAGGCGACCCCTCGCTAAGGGGGGTGAGCCGTCTGTAACGATGGCCTGTGCCATCCAGAGGCATCAGACAACTTGTTGGAAGAGCTTCACGGCGCTTCCATTAATGAAGAGCACCACACTATCATGAGTGTGGTGGTCGAGAAGGTTCGGTCCGCCAAAAGCGGACTGACTGAAGCATGTGCCAGCCTCCTAACAGGCTTTGAGGTAAGTGATCAAACTATGAGAAAATGTTACAGCATAGACAGTAGCCCCTGATGCTCTGTTTGGTGTTCGCAAAGAAAGGCCGAACAGAGGATCAAATAATAATCACAGGAGTCTAATCAGAATATGTCTATGTGAATAAGCAGGCTTCGCTGCTGGCCGCTGCCGCTCGTACGGCGGAGGTCTCCGCACTGAAGCGGGACCTTGAGCGGTCCGAGGAAGAGCTCGGCCTTACCAAGAGGCAGCTCGAAGAGAACAAAGGTAAGTGATACCCCGTCTGTATATTGATAAAGAAAAAAGAAGGTGGTTGTTAGATCATAGGATCGTCATGAATTTTGCTAGGGGCCACGACCGAAGTGGCGGCCCTGAAGAAGGCGCTGTCCGAGGCCGAAGACAAAGCGGCCAAGGAGCGCACCGAGCGCGAGAAGCAAGAGGCCCGAGTCGGCAAGGTTCAGCAAGAGCTCCAGGATTTTGTCAAGAAATACGAGTCCTTGGAGCGTGACTCTAAGAAGCAGGGGTCCGATCTTGCGAAGGCCCTCGAGAACGCACAAAATGCCAAGGCCGAAGCCCAAAAGGCCCTCCAGGAGATTCAGGCAGTCAAGAAGATAGCGGCGGGTAAGGCATTCATTATGCAAAGCAAGCATGTGAAGGAAACTTTCCTTTTACTTACCCGAATTCGGAGCTCTCCAGGAGCGTTCGCAGATCTACCCAGCAGTGTATCGGATGCCGCGGAGTTCTACCAGGCCGAGGAAGGGAGCTCGACGGAGAAGTTGTTCTGGTCTCAGTATACTGGGACCGAACATCCGATGCCCTTGAGCGACCAGTTGAAGCAACTGGTCGAGCTTCACAAGGCGGCCGAACTGGCCATGAAGGGTCTCATAGTCCGGATGTGGCCTGGCGAGCCCCTGCCTGGCAGCTACTTCGGCCTGGTAAAGCGGCTTGTGAATGCCTGCCCACGGTTTGAAGTCATAAAGCGGTCCGTCTGCATTGAAGGTGCGCGCAGGGCCTTTGCCCGTGCGAAAGTGCACTGGGCGAAGATGGACGCCGAAAAGCTGGTGAAGGAGGGGCCGCCGGAGGGCAAGGAGCATCGCCACCCCGAAAAGTATTATGACAGTGTCCTGAAGGGTGCTCGCCTTGTGGCGGAGGAATGTGCTAAGGATGTAATATTTGAATGAATGTACTCATGTGATCCTGTAATATGAAAACGAGTTCATGTGCGCTATATAACGCTTGTTGATTTAAAATATTACCTTCTGTGCGGCCGTTTATAAAATCTGAGAGTTGGCTAGTCGTCGGCTTCTGCCCCCATGTAACTAGTACTGAGGTGTTCGGGATAAACCTGATCACTCTTTATCCCAGTTTTGGGTCCTTCGAAGGAGGTGTTCAGCACAACGAACCAGGCAATCGGACTATAAAGCTTTATCACTCTCACTTAGCCATAGAAGTCTACAATTTTAAATTTTGGCGAAGCCCCTAGTATTCGGAAGGCCGAACTTGGGGCGCTATGTACGCCTAAATCGGACAAGGCCGACTCCTCGCCCGAAGCGGAAAAAATCTTTAAGGATTTGAGACCTCTCGAACAGCGACCAGCTCTCGCCGCATCATGACAGTCAGTTTTCGGCTTTCTCTACTGAGGTGCTCGTCCGGAAGAACCGGGACACAATCGCAGTAGTTCTCCCAGTGCTACCTTAGCTGATATAGCGAAACATAAGGTACCAAAACATGGGAGCCGGGCAACCCCAACTATTGACCCAAGACATGATTCGGAGCTGATGCATATAATGCTATAAGTTCGGGGTGCCGCACTATCGAAAGTGTTCGGACTTTTCATGCTGTGTTATGGGGTACACTGAAGCCCCTGGCGCACTGGACGTATCAGAATGTACGGGTGCAATTTGTCGTAAATAAGCAGACAAGGAAAAAAGATGAAGGAATGCAATAATGAGCTAATGTTGTACATTGTTATTTAAATGATACGTCAAAGCGTATGTATACAAGTAGTGCAATAAGTAAAAATAGGACTATTTGACATGTCCTATCCAAGGGCAAGCTGCGTGTGGGTATGTAAAACAGGTATATCGATCGTTATCAGAAACCACCTGGGGATTCCCTTGTACGTCAAAGCTTCTTGCTTCCTTTGTGTTTCCTTCCCGTGACGGGTCCAATAATCAGGCGATCAGAGAGTGCCTTCAGAGAATATGGGCCTGAAAGGAAGAAAATGTTAAAGATATACGGGTCCTAAGGCGGTTGAGCCGCATTGTGGGACGTGCCCTAGCCGTGCCTCCGCCTATGTCCATGGTATCTTGAGTGTGTAATTATGTACGTGCGGCGCAAATTTCGCCGCTTGACTGGGAATAGGACGGAGGCCGAATTGCTAGGCGAGCTCTGAACGTGCCGGGCGATCCTGTTGCAGGGTACTCCGGACTCGCTTGAAGGTGTCCGGGGGCTTTTTCGCCGAATTGGCAGTTTGTCTCAGAAGGCTGTTTTGCACTTCTGCTGCGAGGGCCGCAGTGTGCTCCTCCGTATGGAGCGAGCGTTCTGTGTTTCCATTAACTGTTATAACCCCACGAGGTCCTGGCATTTTGAGGTTGAGGTATGCATAATGCAGTACCGCATTGAATCTGGCGAATGCGGTTCGTCCGAGCAGTGTGTGATAGCCACTGCGGAAGGGGACGATATCGAAGATTAACTCCTCGCTTCGGAAGTTGTCCGGAGATCCGAAGACCACTTCCAGTGTGATTGAGCCCGTGCAACAGGCCTCTACACCTGGTATGACACCTTTAAAGGTGGTTTTTGTGGGTTTGATCCTTGAGGGGTCTATACCCATTTTGCGCACTGTATCCTGATAGAGCAGGTTCAGGCTGCTGCCACCATCCATAAGGACTCGAGTGAGGTGAAATCCATCAATGATGGGGTCAAGGACCAATGCGGCAGAACCGCCATGACGGATACTGGTGGGGTGGTCCCTGCGATCGAAAGTGATCGGACAAGAAGACCATGGGTTGAACTTTGGGGCGACTGGCTCCATCGCATAGACGTCCCTTAGTGCACGCTTCCGTTCCCGCTTGGGAATATGGGTTGCGTATATCATGTTCACCGTTTTCACTTGGGGAGGAAATTTCTTCTGTCCTCCTGTGTTCGGCGGCCGGGGCTCCTCCTCGTCGTCGCTATGCAGCCCCTTTTCCTTGTTTTCGGCATTCAACTTGCCGGCCTGTTTGAACACCCAGCATTCTCTGTTGGTGTGGTTGGCTGGTTTATCGGGGGTGCCGTGAATTTGACACGAGCGATCGAGTATGCGGTCCAAACTAGACGGGCCCGGATTGCTTCTTTTGAAGGGCTTTTTCCGCTGACCGGATTTAGAGCCACTGAATCCGGCATTGACTGTCGTGTCTTCGGCGTTGTCGCCGTTGTTGCGGCGCTTGTGTCTGTTGCAACATGGACTGCCGTTGCTATCTTTGGCATCTGAATTGCCAAGAT
This sequence comes from Triticum aestivum, assembly GCF_018294505.1. Lineage (NCBI taxonomy): Eukaryota > Viridiplantae > Streptophyta > Magnoliopsida > Poales > Poaceae > Triticum > Triticum aestivum. The sequence continues at coordinate 620,189,137 of NC_057799.1, read as the reverse complement.
TTCTTGATGTGTTGTTGCTGCGAGCCAGCTAGCTGTCCTCGCCCGCACAAAAGCGGGTCATGAGTGTCGTGAGGGCTGCCATGGACTTCGGCTTCTCTTGGCCGAGGTGTCGGGCGAGCCACTCGTCGCGGATGTTATGCTTAAATGCCGCTAAGGCCTTGGCATCCGGACAGTCGACAATTTGGTTCTTTTTAGTTAGGAACCGAGTCCAGAATTTCCTGGCTGATTCCCCTGGCTGTTGGGTTATGTGACTCAAGTCATTGGCATCTGGTGGTCGCACATAAGTGCCCTGGAAGTTGTCAAGGAATGTGTCTTCCAAATTCTCCCAACTGCCAATGGAGTTTGCCGGCAGGCTATTCAGCCAATGCCGAGCTGGCCCTTTGAGTTTTAGTGGGAGGTACTTGATGGCATGTAGATCGTCACCGCGGGCCATGTGGATGTGGAGGAGGAAATATTCAATCCATACCGCGGGGTCTGTTGTACCATCATATGATTCAATGTTCACGGGTTTAAAACCTTCTGGGAATTCGTGATCCATTACTTCGTCAGTGAAGCATAGGGGGTGTGCGGCGCCTCTATGCCGGGCTATGTCACGACGCAGTTCATACGAGTCTTGTCTGCTGTATTTGGCCCGGCCGGATTTGCTTTTAGTATATCCAGCGTGACGGTCATCGTCACGCATTGGGGCGCGCCCCCGTGATCCGTAGATCGATCTTGTATGTCCTTCTTTGTTTTCCAATACGTCTCGCAGGTCCTGCGTGTTGCCCCGGGCCTTGGTGTTTTTGTTTGACTGGCGGCGGGGTGCGGGCTGGACTTCGGGCTGATATGCCGCTTTATCTCGGCCACGAGGTGGCCGGTCAGCCGCATCATACGCTGGAAGTGTAGGCTTTAATGCCTCCTCCTCGAGTTGGGGTAGCAACCTACGCTTTGGGTAACTTTTGGTTGGGCGCTCGAGTTCGTATTCCTCGGCCGCTAGGACCTCGGTCCATCTATCCGCTAGCAGATCTTGGTCAGCTTGAAGCTGTTGTTGCTTTTTCTTCATGCTTTTTGCTGTGGCTATAAGCCGGCGCTTGAAGCGCTCCTGCTCGACGGGATCCTCGGGCACGATAAATTCTTCGTCGCCGAGGCTCACCTCGTCTTCGGAGAGGGGCATGTAATTGTCATCCTCTGATTCTCCGTCTTCTGCCTATTCCTTAGGGCTAGCTTGCCCATCCTCCCGCTCGAAACCTGGCTGGAGGGGATTGTCTTTGTCTTCGGCACTATCCGCAGCGTTATTGTCTTTTGTGCCGGTATCGCTGCTTTTGCTATGGCGGGGCTTAGAGCGGCGCCGATGACGCCCGTGCTTAGATTGCTTCTCGGGGGGATTATCCTCCATTGCCTTATTGCCATCGCTCTCTTTGGGGGTGTCCACCATGTATATATCATATGATGAGGTGGCAGTCCAGCGCCCTGTGGGCGGTGGTTCCTGTTCTTCTCATGCATCGTCGTCCATACCGTCGATGTCTTCGGAGCCGAAATTGAGCATGTCGGTTAAGTCGTCGACAGTGGCTATTAAGTGGGTGGTGGATGGGGAACAAATTTCTTCGTCGTCCGCTTCCCACTCAAGCCGGACATAGTTCGGCCAAGGGCCTCCTGACAAGGAGAGAGACCTTAATGAATTTAGCACGTCGCCCAGGGGCGAGTGCTGAAAGATATCCGCGGAGGAAAACTCCATGATCGGTGCCCAATCAGATTTGATAGGCACGGACGCAGGCGGTTCGGAGCCCGTGGCCGGGTACGAATCCAAGGGTCCAGCAACACAGGTCTCATAGGAGGTGAAGTCAGTATTCGGCTCTATCGCCGCTGAGTGTGCGGCCTCCGTGGCGGGGTCCATCAACCCGTCCTTGGACGGCACGATCTGCTCCGGATTGAGGGCCGGAGTAGCCACAGGTGTGATCTCCCGAACACCGTCCGACGGCAGAGCTAAGTCATGCTCGTCGTGACTGTGCGGCGCACCTGACATGGGCTCGAATCCCTCGAAGATCAAGTCTCCGCGGATGTCGGCAGTATAGTTTAAGTTTCCAAACCTGACCTGACGGCCAGGGGCGTAGCTCTCGATCTGCTCCAGATGGCCAAGCTAGTTGGCCTGCAGTACGAAGCCGCCGAATACGAAGATCTGTCCGGGGAGAAAAACCTCACCCTGGATCGCATCGTTGCCGATGATCGAAGGAGCCATCAAGCCTTTATCATGACGGCACAGTGGAACTCTCAATGAAAGCACCAATGTCGGTGTCAAAATCGGCGGATCTCGGGTAGGGGGTCCCGAACTGTGCGTCTAAGGCGGATGGTAACAGGAGGCGGGGGACACAATGTTTACCCAGGTTCGGGCCCTCTCGATGGAGGTAATACCCTACTTCCTGCTTGATTGATCTTGATGATATGAGTATTACAAGAGTTGATCTACCACGAGATCGTAGAGGCTAAACCCTAGAAGCTAGCCTATGATTATGATTGTTGTTTTCCTACGGACTAAACCCTCCGGTTTATATAGACAACGGAGGGGGCTAGGGTTACACAGAGTCAGTTACAAGGGAGGAGATCTACATATCTGAATTGCCAAGCTTGCCGTCCACGCAAAGGAGAGTCCCACCCGGACACGGGATGAAGTCTTCAATCTTGTATCTTCATAGTCCAATAGTCCGGCCAAGGTATATAGTCCGGCTGTCCGAGGACCCCCTAATCCAGGACTACCTCAATGGGTGTAAGCCATATTTGCACATGCAAAACACTTAGGTTGACTTGACAAGCCTAGCATGTACAGACATGGCCTCAGAACACAAGAGACCGAAAGGTTGAACATGAGTCGTATAGTGGATATGATCAACATGGAGATGTTCACTGTTCATGACTAGTCTGTCTCACGTAATGATCGGACACGGCCTAGTCGATTCAGATCATGTATCACTTAGATGACTAGAGGGATGTCTATCTGAGTGGGAGTTCATTAAATAATTTGATTAGATGAACTTAGTCTAAAATGCCTTTACAATATGTCTTGTAGATCAAATGTCCCACGCTAATGTTGCCCTCAACTTCAACGCGTTCCTAGAGAAAGCAAGCTGAAACACAATGGCAGCAACTATACGGACTGGGTCCGTAACTTGAGGATCATCCTCATAGCTGCCAAGAAAGCATAAGTCCTTGAAGCACCGCTAGGTGACGCACCCATTTTCCCAGCAACTCGGGACGTTATGAACGCCTGGTAGTCGTGTGGTGATGATTACTCCCTGGTTCAGTGCAGCATGCTTTACAGCTTAGAACCGGGGCTCCAAAAGCGTTTTGAGCAGCACGGAGCATATGAGATGTTCCAAGAGCTGAAAATGGTTTTCCAAGCTCATGCCCGGGTCGAGAGATATGAAGTCTCCGACAAGTTCTACAGTTGTAAGATGGAGGAGAATAGTTTTGTCAGCGAGCACATACTCAAAATGTCTGGGTTGCACAACCGCTTGTCTTAGCTGGGAGTTAATCTCCCGGATGACGCGGTCGTTGACAGAATCCTTCAGTCGCTCCCAGCTAGCTACAAGAGCTTTGTGATGAATTTCAATATGCAGGGGATGGAGAAAACCGTTCTTGAGGTATATTCAATGCTGAAATCAGCGGAGGTGGAGATGAAAAAGGAACATCAAGTGTTGATGGTCAATAAAACCACTAGTTTCAAGAAAAGCAAGGGTAAGAAGAACTTCAAGAAGGACGGCAAGGGAGTTGCCGCGCCCGGTAAGCCAGTTGCCGGGAAGAAGCCAAAGCATGGACCCAAGCCTGAGACGGAGTGCTTTTATTGCAAGGGAAACGGTCACTGGAAGCGAAACTGCCCCAAGTACTTACCGGATAAGAAGGCCGGCAACACCAAAGGTATATGTGATATACATGTTATTGATGTGTACCTTACCAGCACTCGTAGTAGCTCCTGGGTATTTGATACCGGTGCGGTTGCTCATATTTGTAACTCAAAACAGGAGCTGCGGAATAAACGGAGACTGGCGAAGGACGAGGTGACGATGCGCGTCAGGAATGGTTCCAAGGTCGATGTGATCGCCGTCGGCACGCTACCTCTACATTTACCTACGGGATTACTTTTAAACCTCAATAATTTTTATTTAGTACTAGCTTTGAGCATGAACATTGTATCTGGATCTCGTTTAATGCGAGATGGCTACTCATTTAAACCTGAGAATAATGGTTGTTCCATTTATATGGGAGATATGTTTTATGGTCATGCCCCGCTGGTCAATGCTTTATTTTTGTTTAATCTCGAATGTGATGTTACACATATTCATAGTGTGAATGCCAAAAGATGTAAGGTTGATAATGATAGTCCCACATACTTGTGGCACTGCCGCCTTGGTCACATTGGTGTCAAACGCATGAAGAAACTCCATGCAGATGGACTTTTGGAGTCTCTTGATTATGAATCATTTGACACATGCGAACCATGCCTCATGGGCAAAATGACCAAGACTCCGTTCTCCGGAACAATGGAGCGAGCAACCAAATTATTGGAAATCATACATACTGATGTATGCGGTCCAATGAGCGTTGAGGCTCGCGGTGGCTATCGTTATGTTCTCACCCTCACTGATGCTTAAGTAGATATGGGTATGTCTACTTAATGAAACACAAGTCTGAGACCTTTGAAAAGTTCAAGGAATTTCAGAGTGAGGTAGAGAATCAACATGACAGGAAAATAAAGATCTTACGATCAGATCATGGGGGAGAATACTTGAGTCACGAGTTTGGCACGCACCTAAGGAAATGTGGAATTGTTTCACAACTCACGCCGCCTGGAACACCTCAGCGAAATGGTGTGTCCGAACATCGTAATCGCACTCTATTGGATATGGTGCGATCTATGATGTCTCTTACCGATCTACCGCTATCATTTTGGGGTTATGCTTTAGAGACTGCCGCATTCACGTTAAATAGGGCCCCATCGAAATCCGTTGAGACGACACTGTATGAATTATGGTTTGGAAAGAAACCTAAGCTGTCTTTTCTGAAAATTTTGGGATGCGATGCTTATATCAAGAAACTTCAACCTGAAAAGCTCGAACCCAAGTCGGAAAAATGCGTCTTAATAGGATACCCTAAGGAAACTATTGGGTATACCTTCTACCTCAGATCCGAAGGCAAGATCTTTGTTGCCAAGAATGGATCCTTTCTAGAGAAAGAGTTTCTCTCGAAGGAAGTAAGTGGGAGGAAAGTAGAACTTGATGAGGTACAGCCTCTTGAACCGGAGAGTAGCGCAGCTCAGGAAGATGTTTCTGTGGTGCCTGCACCGACTAGAGAGGAAGTTAATGATGCTGATCATGAAACTTCAGATCAAGCTACTGAACTTTGTAGGTCCACAAGGACACGTTCCGCACGAGAGTGGTACGGCAACCCTATCCTAGAAATCATGTTGTTAGACAACGGTGAACCTTCGAATTATGAAGAAGCGATGGCGGGCCCGGATTCCAACAAATGGCTTGACGCCATAAAATTCGAGATAGGATCCATGTATGAAAATGAAGTATGGTCTTTGACAGACTTGCCCGTTGATCGGCAAGCCATAGAGAATAAATCGATCTTTCAGAAGAAGACTAACGCGGATGGTAATGTGACCATCTATAAGGCTCGACTTGTCGCTAAGGGTTATCGACAAGTTCAAGGGGTTGACTACGATGAGACCTTCTCACCCATAGTGAAGCTAAAGTTTGTCCGAATCATGTTAGTAATTGCCGCATTCTATGATTATGAGATATGGCAAATGGACGTCAAAATGGCATTCCTTAATGGTTTCCTTAAGGGAGAATTGTATATGATGCGGCCAAAAGGTTTTGTCGATCCTAAGAATGCTGACAAGGTATGCAAACTCCAGCGCTCAATCTATGGGCTGGTGCAAGCATCTCGGAGTTGGAACATTCGCTTTGATGAGATGATCAAAGCGTTTGGGTTTACACAGACTTATGGAGAAGCCTGTGTTTACAAGAAAGTGAGTGGGAGCTCTGTAGCATTTCTCATATTATATGTGGATGACATACTATTGATGGGAAATGATATAGAATTGTTGGAAAGCATAATGGCCTACTTGAATAAGTGTTTTTCAATGAAGGACCTTGGAGAAGCTGCTTACATATTAGGCATCAAGATCTATAGAGATAGATCAAGACACCTCATTGGTCTTTCGCAAAGCACATACCTTGACAAGATATTGAAGAGGTACAATATGGATCAGTCCAAGAAGGGGTTCTTGCCTGTATTGCAAGGTGTGAGATTGAGCACGTCTCAATGCCCGACCACGGAAGAAGATAGAGAAAAGATGAGTGCCATCCCATATGCCTCAACCATAGGGTCTATTATGTATGCCATGATGTGTACCAGACCTGATGTGAACCTTGATGTAAGTTTGGTAGGGAGGTACCAAAGTAATCCCGGCATGGAACACTGGACAGCGGTCAAGAACATTCTGAAGTACCTGGAAAGGACTAAGGATATGTTTCTCGTTTACGGAGGTGACGAAGAGCTCGTCGTAAAGGGTTACGTCGATGCTAGCTTCGACACAGATCTGGATGACTCCAAGTCTCAAACCGGATACGAGTACATTTTGAATGGTGGGGCAGTCAGCTGGTGTAGTTGCAAGCAAAGCGTCGTGGCGGGATCTACATGTGAAGCGGAGTACATAGCGGCCTCGGAGGCAGCACAAGAAGCAGTCTGGATGATGGAGTTCATCACCGATCTAGGAGTTATTCCCAATGCGTCGGGCCCGATGACTCTCTTATGTGACAACACTGGAGCTATTGCCCTTGCCAAGGAGCCCAAGTTTCACAAGAAGACTAGGCATATCAAGCGTCGCCTCAACTCCATTCGTGAATATATTCAGGATGGAGACATAAATATTTGTAAAGTGCATATGGATCTGAATGTCGCAGATCCGTTGACTAAACCTCTTCCGCGAGCAAAACATGATCAACACCAGAACTCTATGGGTGTTTGATTCATCACAATTTAACTAGATTATTGACTCTAGTGCAAGTGGGAGACTGTTGGAAATATGCCCTAGAGGCAATAATAAAGTGGTTATTATTATATTTCCATGTTCATTTTTTTCGCGAATATGCAAAGCTTGCGTATCTTTTCATTGATAGAAGATGATAGAGAAAATACAGAATAGGGTACAACACAGTACACGAACGCAAGAAGGCGTGAGTATTGTGCCCGAAGTAGAGGGAAGAGGGATGCTCAGCCCAAAGAGGACACACGCAACTAAAACCACCTAGCCATGAGATGTAGTCCAAACCGACACGATCGTCCCCAAAACTCAAAATCCAACGCCAAGGACGCTAAGCAAACAAGACAACGCCTTCAAGAAGAGGAACGACGTTATGGCACCGTCGTTGTCCGATCCGGGGAGCCGGACCTGGGGTTTCCCCCGATGCTCAAAGGGCACACGTATAGGCCATGACAGCGCCTCCAAGAAGGTAATGGCACACGTGAGCGTCGCTGCTGTCAGCATCGGCAAGCCGAGCAGGGATTTTGCCCTAGCCAAGTCTGAACAATCCCACATCCATCGGGTTGAGATCAGGAGCCGAGGAAGTCAACATGTTGGTCGAAGTTGCCACCACATGGAGGGGAACTGCGGGCACACGTGCTTCGGATCTGACGAGTGGACGAGGCAAGGAGGCAGACGGGGCAGGGAAGGCGACGGAAGCTGGCATAGGAGGGTGGCGCCGCAAGTAGGCCAGGACCTGGAAGGAACACAGATCTGGGCCACGGGACGGATCCACCGAGACACCAGCAAGCCCACAAGGCTGGAAGGGGCGCAGCCAACGAGGGCGCCGGGGACGGAGCCACATGAGCAGGGGTGCTGGCAAACCGAAGACACTGGAAAGCGCAGGTCTTGGGCGGCCGGGCCGGAGCCACACCGGCGAGGACCAGCGAACCGAAGAAGCTAGAGAGGAACGCAGCCTTCGAAGCGCCAGGGCCGGAACCGCACCGGCCGAGGACGTTGACAAGCGAGGCACCTGGAGAGCGCAGGTCCTGCTGCCACTGCCTCGCGCCCGCACCACAGGGGACGCCACCAGGTAACGCACGGGGCCAACCTCGCCACGCGGTGGGGGTGGGTGGGGGGACGGACGCCACCCAGTCGGGACAGCACCACCATGGGAGAGGAGGACAGCCGCCGCCGGGGAGCCGCCGTCGAGATCCAGGCTGTGCCGATGAGCCAAAACCGAAGCACGCGCGGGGGAGGGGGGCACCCAACCAGGGCCAACATCACCGCAGGTGAGAAGCTTCCCGTCGAGATCCAGGCCACGCCGGAGGTGCCATGGCCACAGCACGCGGCGGGGGAGCGGAGCTCGTCGTGGGAGGGCTGGGCCCGGCCAAATCGCCCCGCCGCCACCATCCCGGGAACCGGCGCGGGCTTCGCCGGCTGTTCCTCCGGTGGCGGCGAGGTGGGGAGGGAGGTGGGGAGGGGGCTGGGCCGGTCGATCTAGGGTTCCCCCGTCGCCGCCAGGGAGGGCGACGCGGGGGACGGGGAAGCACCTCGATTTTTCTTCCCTACTGGCTTGCTTAAGCTTTCCGTGTTCATGATAATTGTCTATTGTTCATGCTATAATTGTATTAACCGGAAACCGTAATACATGTGTGAATACATAGATCGTAATTTGTCCCTAGTAAGCCTCTAGTTGACTAGCTCGTTAATCAATAGATGGTCATGGTTTCCTGACCATGGACGTTGGATGTCGTTGATAACGGGATCACATCATTAGGAGAATGATGTGATGGACAAGACCCAATCCTAAGCATAGCACAAGATCGTGTAGTTCGTTTTGCTAGAGCTTTTCTAATGTCAAGTATTGTTTCCTTAGACCATGAGATTGTGAAACTCCCAGATACCATAGGAATGCTTTGGGTGTACCAAACGTCACAACGTAACTGGGTGGCTATACAGGTACACTACAGGTATCTCCGAAAGTGTCAGTTGGGTTGGCACGAATCGAGACTGGGATTTGTCACTCCGTATGATGGAGAGGTATCTCTGGGCCCACTCGGTAATGCATCATCATAATGAGCTCAATGTAACTAAGGAGTTAGTCATGAGATCATGCGATTACGGAATGAGTAAAGAGACTTGCCGGTAATGAGATTGAACGAGGTATAGGGATACCGACAATCGAATCTCGGGCAAGTAACATACCGATGGACAAAGGGAATTGTATACGGGATTGATTGAATCCCCGACATCGTGGTTCATCCGATGAGATCATCATGGAACATGTGGGAGCCAACATGGGTATCCAGATCCCGCTGTTGGTTATTGGCCGGAGAGATGTCTCGGTCATGTCTGCATGGTTCCCGAACCCGTAGGGTCTACACACTTAAGGTTCGGTGACGCTAGAGTTGTTATGGGAAATAGTATGTGGTTACCGAAGGTTGTTCGTGTTGCGGATCGTTGCAGAAATTAAAAAATTTCTATGCCTCACCAAGATCATCTATGGAGAGACTAGCAACGATAGAGAGGGGAGTACATCTTCATACCCTTGAAGATCGCGATGCGGAAGCGTTACAAGAACGCGGATGAAGGAGTCGTACTCGCAGCGATTCGGATCGCGGTTGATTCCGATCTAAGCGCCGAACGACGGCACCTCCGTGTTCAACACACGTATAGACCGGGGACATATCCTCCTTCTTGATCCAGCAAGGGGAAAGGAGAAGTTGGAGAAGAGCTCCGGCAGCACGACGGCGTGGTGGTGGAGCTTGTAGTTCTTCGGCAGGGCTTCGCCAAGCTCAACGGAGGAGGAGGGGTGTTAGAGAGGGGGAGGGTTGCGCCTTGGATGTGGTATTGCTGCCCTCCCTCCACCCCTCTATTTATAGGGCGAAGGGGGAAGGGGGCCGGCCCCTCTAGATGAGATCTAGAGGGGGGCGGCGGCCAAGGGGAGGGGGCTTGTCCCCCCAAGCCAAGGGGGGCGCCCCCTTTAGGGTTCCCCCCTAACACTAGGCGCATGGGCCCTAGGGGGGATGGCGCCCAGCCCACTTAGGGGCTGGATCCCTTCCACATACAGCCCATAGAGCCCTCCGGGGCAGGTGGACCCTCCCGGTGGACCCCCGGAACCCCTTCGTGGTCCCGGTACAGTACCGATAAACCCCCGAACACTTCCGGTGACCGTATGATGACTTCCCATATATAAATCTTCACCTCCGGACCATTCCGAAACTCCTCGTGACGTCCGGGATCTCATCCGGGACTCCTAACAACATTCGGTAACTGCATACTATTTCCCATAACAACTCTAGCGTCACCGAACCTTAAGTGTGTAGACCCTACGGGTTCGGGAATCATGTAGACATGACCGAGACATCTCTCCGGCCAATAACCAATAGCGGGATCTGGATACCCATGTTGGCTCGCACATGTTGGACGATGATCTCATCGGATGAACCACCATGTCGGGGATTCAATCAATCCCGTACACAATTCCCTTTGTCTACCGGTATGATACTTGCCCGAGATTCGATCGTCGGTATCCCTATACCTTGTTCAATCTCGTTACCGGAAAGTATCTTTACTCGTTCCGTAACACATCATCCCGTGATCAACTCCTTGGTCACATTGAGGTCATTATGATGATGTCTTACCAAGTGGGCCCAGAGATACCTCTCCGTCACATGGAGTGACAAATCCCAGTCTTGATTCGTGCCAACTCAACAGACACTTTCGGAGATACCCGTAGTGTGCCTTTATAGCCACCCAGTTACGTTGTGACGTTTGGCACACCCAAAGCATTCCTACGGTATCCGGGAGTTGCACAATCTCATGGTCTAAGGAAATGATACTTGACATTAGAAAAGCTTTAGCAGACGAACTATACGATCTTTGTGCTATGCTTAGGATTGGGTCTTGTCCATCACATCATTCTCCTAATGATGTGATCCCGTTATCAACGACATCCAATGTCCATGGTCAGGAAACCGTAACCATCTATTGATCAACGAGCTAGTCAACTAGAGGCTCACTAGGGACATGTTGTGGTCTATGTATTCACACATGTATTACGATTTTCGGATAACACAATTATAGCATGAACAATAGACAATTATCATGAACAAGGAAATATAATAATAACCATTTTATTATTGCCTCTAGGGCATATTTCCAACAGTCTCCCACTTGCACTAGAGTCAATAATCTAGTTACATTGTGATGAATCGAACACCCATAGAGTTCTGGTGTTGATCATGTTTTGCTCGTGGAAGAGGTTTAGTCAACGGATCTGCGACATTTAGGTCCGTATGCACTTTACAAATATCTATGTCTCCATCTTGAACATTTTCACGAATGGAGTTGAAGTGACGCTTGATATGCCTGGTCTTCTTGTGAAACCTGGGCTCCTTGGCCAGGGCAATAGCTCTAGTGGTGTCACAGAAGAGAGCCATCGGGCCCGACGCATTGGGAATAACTCCTAGGTCGGTAATGAACTCCTTCATCCAGATTGCTTCATGTGCTGCCTTCGAGGCTGCCATGTACTCTGCTTCACATGTAGATCCCGCCACGACGCTTTGCTTGCAACTGCACCAGCTAACTGCCCCACCATTCAAAATATACACGTATCCGGTTTGTGACTTGGAGTCATCCAGATCTGTGTCAAAGCTAGCATCGACGTAACCCTTTACGACGAGCTCTTCGTCACCTCCATAAACGAGAAACATATCCTTAGTCCTTTTTAGGTACTTCAGGATATTCTTGACCGCTGTCCAGTGTTCCATGCCGGGATTACTTTGGTACCTTCGTACCAAACTTACGCAAGGTTTACATCAGGTCTGGTACACAGCATGGCATACATAATAGACCCTATGGCCGAGGCATAGGGGATGACACTCATCTTTTCTCTATCTTCTACCATGGTCGGGCATTGAGCCGTGCTCAATCTCACACCTTGAAATACAGGCATGAACCCCTTCTTGGACTGATCCATATTGAACTTCTTCAATATCTCGTCAAGGTACGTTCTTTGTCAAAGACCAATGAGGCATCTCGATCTATCTCTATAGATCTTGATGCCTAATATGTAAGCAGCTTCTCCAAGGTCCTTCATTGAAAAACACTTATTCATGTAGGCCTTTATGCTTTACAAGAATTCTATATCATTTCCCATCAATAGTATGTCATCCACATACAATATGAGAAATGCTACAGAGCTCCCACTCACTTTCTTGTAAACACAGGCTTCTCCATAAATCTGTGTAAACCTAAACGCTTTGATCATCTCATCAAAGCGAATGTTCCAACTCCGAGATGCTTACACCAGCCCATAGATTGAGCGTTGGAGCTTGCATACCTTGTCAGCATTCTTAGGATCGACAAAACCTTCCGGCTGCATCATATACAATTCTTCCTTAAGGAAACCATTAAGGAATGCCGTTTTGACGTCCATTTGCCATATCTCATAATCATTGAATGCGACAATTGCTAACATGATTCGGACGGACTTCAGCTTCGCTACGGGTGAGAAGGTCTCATCGTAGTCAACCCCTTGAACTTGTCGATAACCCTTAGCGACAAGCCGAGCTTTATAGATGGTCACATTGCCATCCGCGTCCGTCTTCTTCTTAAAGATCCATTTATTTTCTATGGCTCGCCGATCATCGGGCAAGTCTGTCAAAGTCCATACTTTGTTTTCATACATGGATCCTATCTCAGATTTCATGGCTTCAAGCCATTTGTTGGAATCTGGGCCCGCCATCGCTTCTGCATAGTTCGAAGGTTCACCGTTGTCTAACAACATTATTTCTAGGACAGGGTTGCCATACCATTCTGGCATGGAACGTGTCCTTGTGGGCCTACGAAGTTCATTAGTAACTTGATCCGAAGTTCCTTGATCATCATCATTAACTTCCTCTCTAGTCGGTGCAGGCACCACAGAAACATTTTCTTGAGCTGCGCTACTTTCCGTTTCAAGAGGCAGTACTTCATCAAGTTCTACTTTCCTCCCACTTACTTCTTTCGAGAGAAACTCTTTCTCTAGAAAGGATCCATTCTTGGCAACAAAGATCTTGCCTTCGGATCTGAGGTAGAAGGTGTACCCAATAGTTTCCTTAGGGTATCCTATGAAGACGCACTTTTCCGATTTGGGTTCGAGCTTTTCAGGTTGAAGTTTCTTGACATAAGCATCGCATTCCCAAACTTTCAGAAACGACAGCTTAGGTTTCTTCCCAAACCATAATTCATACGGTGTCGTCTCAACGGATTTCGACGGAGCCCTATTTAAAGTGAATGCGGCAGTCTCTAAAGCATAACCCCAAAATGATAGCGGTAGATCGGTAAGAGACATCATAGATTGCACCATATCTAATAGAGTGCGATTACAACGTTCGGACACACCATTACGCTGAGGTGTTCCAGGCGGCGTGAGTTGTGAAACAATTCCACATTTCCTTAAGTGCGTGCTAAATTCGTGACTCAAATATTCCCCTCCATGATCTGATCGTAAGAACTTTATTTTCCTGTCACGTTGATTCTCAACCTCACTCTGAAAATCTTTGAACTTTTCAAAGGTCTCAGCCTTGTGTTTCATTAAGTAGACATACCCATATCTACTTAAGTCATCAGTGAGGGTGAGAACATAGCGATAACCACCGCGAGCCTCAACGCTCCACACATCAGTATGTATGATTTCCAATAAGTTGGTTGCTCGCTCCATTGTTCCGGAGAACGGAGTCTTGGTCATTTTGCCCATGAGGCATGGTTCGCACGTGTCAAATGATTCATAATAAAGAGACTCTAAAAGTCCATCTGCATGGAGTTTCTATATGCGTTTGACAACAATGTGACCAAGGCGGCAGTGCCACAAGTATGTGGGACTATCATTATCAACCTTACATCTTTTGGCATTCACACTATGAATATGTGTAACATCACGTTCGGGATTAAATAAGAATAAACCATTAACCAGCGGGGCATGACCATAAAACATATCTCTCATATAAATAGAACAACTATTATTCTCAGATTTAAATGAGTAGCCATCTCGCATTAAACGAGATCCCGATACAATGTTCATGCTCAAAGCTGGCACTAAATAACAATTATTGAGGTTTAAAACTAATCCCGTAGGTAAATGTAGAGGTAGCGTGCCGACGGCGATCACATCGACCTTGGAACCATTCCCGATGCGCATCGTCACCTCGTCCTTCGCCAGTCTCCGCTTATTCCACAGCTCCTGTTTTGAGTTACAAATATGAGCAACCGCACCGGTATCAAATACCCAGGAGCTACTACGAGTGCTGGTAAGGTACACATCAATAACATGTATATCATATATACCTTTGGTATTGCCGGCCTTCTTATCCGCTAAGTACTTGGGGTAGTTCCGCTTCCAGTGACCGTTTCCCTTGCAATAAAAGCACTCAGTCTCAGGCTTGGGTCCATGCTTTGGCTTCTTCCCGGCAACTGGCTTACCGGGCGCGGCAACTCCCTTGCCGTCCTTCTTGAAGTTCTTCTTACCCTTGCTTTTCTTGAAACTAGTGGTTTTATTGACCATCAACACTTGATGTTCCTTTTTGATCTCCACCTCCGCTGATTTCAGCATTGAATATACCTCGGGAATGGTTTTCTCCATCCCCTGCATATTGAAATTCATCACAAAGCTCTTGTAGCTAGCTGGGAGCGACTGAAGGATTCTGTCAACGACCGCGTCATTCGGGAGATTAACTCCCAGCTGAGACAAGCGGTTTTGCAACCCTGACATTTTGAGTATGTGCTCGCTGACAGAACTATTCTCCTCCATCTTACAACTGTAGAACTTGTCGGAGACTTCATATCTCTCGACCCGGGCATGAGCTTGGAAAACCATTTTCAGCTCTTGGAACATCTCATATGCTCCGTGCTGCTCAAAACGCTTTTGGAGCCCCGGTTCTAAGCTGTAAAGCATGCCGCACTGAACCAGGGAGTAATCATCACTACGCGACTACTAGGCTTTCATAACGTCTTGAGTTGCTAGGAAAACAGGTGCTTCACCTAGCGGTGCTTCAAGGACATATGCTTTCTTGGCAGCTATGAGGATGATCCTCAAGTTACGGACCCAGTCCGTATAGTTGCTACCATCGTCTTTCAGCTTGGTTTTCTCTAGGAATGCGTTGAAGTTGAGGGCAACATTAGCGTGGGCCATTTGATCTACAAGACATATTGTAAAGGCATTTTAGACTAAGTTCATGATAATTAAGTTCATCTAATCAAATTATTTAATGAACTCCCACTCAGATAGACATCCCTCTAGTCATCTAAGTGATACATGATCTGAATCGACTAGGCCGTGTCCGATCATCACGTGAGACAGACTAGTCATCAACGGTGAACATCTCCATGTTGATCATATCCACTATACGACTCATGTTCGACCTTTCGGTCTCTCGTGTTCTGAGGCCATGTCTGTACATGCTAGGTTCGTCAAGTCAACCTAAGTGTTTTGTATGTGTAAATCTGGCTTACACCCGTTGTATTCGAACGTTAGAATCTATCACACCCGATCATCACGTGGTGCTTCGAAACAACGAACCTTCGCAACGTTGCACAGTTAGGGGGGACACTTTCTTGAAATTATTGCGAGGGATCATCTTATTTAAGCTACCGTCGTTCTAAGCAAATAAGATGTAAAAACATGATAAACATCACATGCAATCAAATAGTGACATGATATGGCCAATATCATTTTTCTCCTTTTGATCTCCATCTTCGGGGCGCCATGATTATCATCGTCATCGGCATGACACCATGATCTCCATCATCATGATCTCCATCATCGTGTCTTCATGAAGTTGTCTCGCCAACGGTTACTTCTACTACTATGGCTAACGGTTAGCAATAAAGCAAAGTAATTACATGGCGTTTTCAGTGACACGTAGGTCATACAATAAATTAAGACAACTCCTATGGCTCCTGCCGGTTGTCATACTCATCGACATGCAAGTCGTGATTCCTATTACAAGAACATGATCAATCTCATACATCACATATATCATTCGTCACATCCTTTTGGCCATATCACATCACACGGCATATGCTGCAAGAACAAGTTAGACGTCCTCTAATTGTTGTTGCAAGTTTTTTACGTGGCTGCTATAGGTTTCTAGCAAGAACGTTTCTTACCTACGCCAAAAAACACAACGTGATATGCCAATTGCTATTTCCCCTTCATAAGGACCCTTTTTATCGAATCCGGTCCGACTAAAGTGGGAGAGACAGACACCCGCTAGCCACCTTATGCAACTAGTGCATGTCAGTCGGTGGAACCTGTCTCACGTAAGCGTACGTGTAAGGTCGGTCCGGGCCGCTTCATCCCACGATGCCGCCGAATCAAGATAAGACTAGTAACGGCAAGTATATTGACAAAATTGACACCCACAACAACTAGTGTTCTACTCGTGCATAGAAACTACGCATAGACCTAGCCCATGATGCCACTGTTGGGGATCGTTGCAGAAATTAAAAAATTTCTACGCATCACCAAGATCAATCTATGGAGAGACTAGCAATGAGAGAGAGGGGAGTGCATCTTCATACCCTTTAAGATCTTGATGCGGAAGCGTTACAAGAACGCGGATGAAGGAGTCGTACTCGCAGCGATTCAGATCGCGGTTGATTCTGATCTAAGCGCCGAACAACGGCGCCTCCGCGTTCAACACACGTACAGCCCAGGGACGTCTCCTCCTTCTTGATCCATCAAGGGGAAAGGAGAAGTTGGGGAAGAGCTCCTGCAGCACGACGACGTGGTGGTGGAGCTTGCAGTTCTCCGGCAGGGCTTCGCCAAGCTCAACGGAGGAGGATGGGGTGTTAGAGAGGGGGAGGGCTGCGCCTTGGATGTGGTACTACTGCCCTCCCTCCACCCCTCTATTTATAGGGGAAAGGGGGAAGGGGGCCGGCCCCTCTAGATGAGATCTAGAGGGGGGCGGCGGCCAAGGGGAGGGGGCTTGCCCCCCAAGCCAAGGAGGGCGCCCCCTTTAGGGTTCCCCCCAACCCTAGGCGCATGGGCCCTAGGGGGATGGCGCCCAGCCCACTTAGGGGCTGGTTCCCTTCCACATACAGCCCATAGGGCCCTCCGGGGCAGGTGGACCCTCCTGGTGGACCCCTGGACCCCCTTCGATGGTCTCGGTACAGTACCGATAAACCCCCGAACACTTCCGGTGACCGTATGATGACTTCCCATATATAAATATTCACCTCCGGACCATTCCGGAACTCCTCGTGATGTCCGGGATCTCATCCGGGACTCCGAAAAACATTCGGTAACTGCATACTATTTCCCATAACAACTCTAGCGTCACCGAACCTTAAGTGTGTAGACCCTACCGGTTCGGGAATCATGCAGACATGACCGAGACATCTCTCCGGCCAATAACCAACAGTGGGATCTGGATACCCATGTTGGCTCCCACATGTTCCACGATGATCTCATCGGATGAACCACGATGTCGGGGATTCAATCAATCCCGTACACAATTCCCTTTGTCTACCGGTATGATACCTGCCCGAGATTCAATCGTCGGTATCCCTATACCTTGTTCAATCTCGTTACCGGCAAGTCTCTTTACTCATTTCGTAACACATCATCCCGTGATCAACTCCTTGGTCACACTGAGCTCATTATGATGATGTCTTACCGAGTGGGCCCAGAGATACCTCTCCGTCACACGGAGTGACAAATCCCAGTCTCGATTCGTGCCAACTCAACAGACACTTTCAGAGATACCCGTAGTGTTCCTTTATAGCCACCCAGTTACGTTGTGACGTTTGGCACACCCAAAGCATTCCTACGGTATCCGGGAGTTGCACAATCTCATGGTCTAAGGAAATGATACTTGACATTAGAAAAGCTTTAGCAGATGAACTATACGACCTTTGTGCTATGCTTAGGATTGGGTCTTGTCCATCACATCATTCTCCTAATGATGTGATCCCGTTATCAACGACATCCAATGTCCATGGTCAGGAAACCGTAACCATCTATTGGTAAACGAGCTAGTCAACTAGAGGCTCACTAGGGACATGTTGTGGTCTATGTATTCACACATGTATTACGATTTCCGAATAACACAATTATAGCATGAACAATAGACAATTATCATGAACAAGGAAATATTATAATAACCATTTTATTATTGCCTCTAGGGCATATTTCCAACAGTTCGGAGTCCCGGTTGAGATCCCGGACGTCACGAGGAGTTCCGAAATGGTCCGGAGGTGAAGAATTATATATGGGAAGTCCAGTTTCCGTCGCCGGATTGGTTTCGGGGGTTATCTGTATTGTATCGGGACCACCCAAAGGTGTCCGGGGGTCCATCGGGTGGGGCCACCTGCCTCGGGGGACTTAATGGGCTGAACAAGGGTGGGAACCAGCCCCCTAGTGGGCTGGTGCACCCCCCAAGGGCCCAAGGCGCCTAGGGTTAGAAACCCTAGGGGGTGGGGGCGCCTCCACTAGTGCAGAACCTGGCTTTAGCGCTGGTTCGTAAGTGCCTTTAGTGTCGGTTCCACAACCGGCACTAAAGAGTGGGGACTAAAGGTCCCCCCCCCTTTAGTACCAGTTCATCATGAACCGGCACTAAAGCGCCACCACGTGGCACGAGCCAGGCCAGGGTGCGTGCAGGACTATAGTACCGGTTGGTAACACCAACCGGTACTAAATGTTTGGGGGGTGTTTTGGTATTGTTTTTTATTTTTCCTTTAATTTTGTTTTTCAATTTAATTTAGTGATTATTTTAGTTGTTAAATCATTAGGTGAAAGTACCGCAGATTAGTTTTTACTGGATGCATGTGGATCCTAGCTAGCTAATTAAGTGATCAAGTATATGCAATATCCATATTATACTTGATCACCTATAATTAAGTGATCAAGTATAATATGGATATGGCATATAGTTGATCACTTAGCTAGGATCCATCCAGCTTAAACTAATCTGCGGTTTCTTTCATAAATGATATAATAACTCATCATCATCATATTAATATAAAAACTCTTGCATCATATCATCAACAACAGTATACTAGCTAGCTAAAAATCATCATAGTCGTCATTACCACTGTTTAATCATCATAGTCATTACCACTATCTAATCACCACCAACACTAGCTTAAAGAAAAAACATTCACTTGTACCAGAAGCAAAGATATCGTCGAGTTCAACATGGTCATCATATTAAAAGCGTTCATAACACCACAAAAGCAAATCACCCTTTGAGATTAAGTTCAGGACGAAGAACACGGACATGAGAGGACAAAAGTACTAAGAGCATGAAGTAGCTAAATCACTCCTGCTGCTCTCTCTCAGGTAAAATAGCATAGAACATGTATAGCTCTCCTGATTCATCATATTGGAGCATGCAGATGAACCTGTCTCCTAATCGTGGGCTGCGCTTCTCATTGCTGCCCCCTAGTACTTCTCTGCTGGGATCGTTAACAACTTTGCTCCAATCTTTCACTATTAAGCATTTATCGCTATTAGAAATCCTGAATGCACTCATGTGCAATGTAGGATATCTTGGCCGTAAGCTAACCATTGACATGTGACCTTTAGTCTCGATCCACTGAGGCACAACTGTCATCGGGAGTCCCTGTTAAAGAACATCATATAGTAATTAATATACTTAGCAATGAAAGTTTAGCAAAAAAATAATGTATGCAAAAGATGCACTGAGGACAAATAGTAAAAATCTTACCATCTTTCGTAAATAGATGTGACCGTAGTTCAATACGATCACTATTGGTCGCACGTTTTGAGTACTAACATTTCTAAGTGCAGGAAGAAAATTTGTCTTGACAGTATGAAGATCCTCAAGCCATGAAACATAATGACTTATCTCCTCGCAGTTTAGTTCAGCTCCGGGACAGTAGTAGGTCCTGTCTACCAAGCGCCGGACATGTTTGCTTGAATGGAAATAAGCTGTCAATAGAAATTTGTTGTCAACTATTTTTGAATAAACAATATCAAAGACTTAAATATGGTTGAGAAACTCACATAATGGTAGAACTGGAGGCGTCTGCACATCGACCTAGATGTCTTTATTACCTTCAATATCATCTTCCGGACGAATATCAAAGGTGATAACCATATCAGGCTCAAATGCATAAGCCTTGCATAGTGCTTGCCAAGTTTTGCATTCAAAATAGGTGTACGTGTCTGCATTGTATAATTTGACGTTGAAAGTATAACCATGCTCGGTCTTCAGTTAAACTCTCTTTACCTCCATAGTTTCCATAGCACTGAAACCTATCTTATCCAAGACAAAAATTCTTGCATGGCAGGGGATGCGCTAGTAGAATAGTGAAAATTTAAAATTATAAGTTGAAGCAAATGAAGCATATACATGCTTAATTACGAAAAAAGACATGTCGTTGTGACTTACTATATCCACTTCGAAGGTCTCATCCAGCTTGATGCTGAAGCGCCTATCATCAACTAGGAAATTTCTGTCGCACAGGCTGCGCTGGTCTTCACGGTATTCGCACTTAATGAAATCTTTTTCGTCGCCAGACGACATTTCCTATGTTCATATAGGTAAACATTAAACACTTACTAGTTCTATTAATTCAACTAATTCAACTACTTCTATTAATTCAACTAGTTCTATTAATTCAACTAATTCAACTAAGCATTTACTAAAAATAAACTTGTTCTATTAATTTTCTTACTAAAATAAAGTAGCTAGTTCTATATAGTAATATTTTAATTAGATCATCAAATCGCAGATATCTAAATTTTCTTACTAAAAATAAACTAGTTCTATTAATTCAAATAAGTCAGCTAAGAATTTACTAAAAATAAACTAGTTCTATTAATTTTCTTACTAAAATATATAAAGTAGCTATATATAGTAATATTTTAATTAGATCATCAAATCTCATATACCTAAATTTTCTTACTAAAAATAAACTAGTTCTACTAATTCAACTAGTTCAACAAAGCATTTACTAAAAATAAATTAGTTATATTAATTCAACTAGTTCAACAAAGCATTTACTAAAAATAAACTAGTTATATTAATTCAACTAGTTCAAATAATCTCATATACCTAAATTTTCTTACTAAAAATAAACTTGTTCTATTAATTTTCATACTAAAAATAAACTAGTTATAGTAATTCAACTAGTTCAAATCTCATATATATACCTAATTAATATATATCTAGCTAATTCATCTAAAATTGACATTAATATTTAACATCTTTTCCATATAATTCATCTAACATTTCTATAAATATTTCTATAACTAAAAACATAAAAATTATTAATAATTTTACAACTAAAGACCCCCCTTTAGTACCGGTTGGAGCCACGACCCGGTACTAAAGGGGTGCGGTGGCGCAGGTGCGGTGCGGGCAAGTTTAGTCCCACCTCGCTAGCCGAAGGGCGCCCGCACCTGCTTATAAGCCCCGCCGCGGCAGCTATCTCGAGCTCCTCTCTATTGCAAGCCTTCTGGGCCTACCTGTTCTGTGCTGCCTTGTGGGCCTATTGGGCCTTTGCGGGCCTGCATCCTGGCCCAACAACAGGTTGGGTTTCTAGTCGTATGCAGGCCGCTTTGGCCCAGTAGGCGGGCTTTTTATTTTCTTATTTTTTTGCTTTATTTATTTTTGTTTTATTTATTTTTGAGTTGTTTTTTGCTGTATTTAGAGTTTCTTTGTGAATATTTTGCTTTAGGTACAAAAAATTACAAAGTTTCTATTAGTGCCGGTAGTTTACAAATTTGAATAGTTTACATTTTGAATTATTTGAAATTTGTGTGAATCACTAGTTTGTGAATAACTTAACTTTGAAAATAGATTTTTTAGTGATTCTTTTTTCTTATGTTTAATATTAGTGTGTTTTATCATTATATTCAATTTGGTAAGCTTAGGTTATTTAAAAAATGAAATGCCTTTGTCCAGTTTAAAAAAATGAAGTGCCGGTGTAACAGATGAGTTCTCGTCCGAAGCTCTGATACTCCGAAAGAGATTGTCTAGTTTGTACACGAAGTGCGGCCAGTTTTTGACGTAACCCTCTCTACTCTCTTGCACATGCTATGTGGGTGAAATGATGATACCATGCCAAGTTTCAACATTTTTAGAGTTCATTTTGTAGCGATTTTCAATTTCACGGTCATTTAGCTCTCTAAACAAATCGGTAAATGACTGAAAAACAGCAAATGATGTCAGAACGTGTTTGAAATTGATGACGTCGCTTTGAATGGTGCGTACTGGATGCAAAAATAGTCTGGAGGTCAATTAAGTTTGAAAAACATGAAGTGTTGGAAATATGCCCTAGAGGCAATAATAAAATGGTTATTATTATATTTCCTTGTTCATGATAATTGTCTATTGTTCATGCTATAATTGTGTTATCCGGAAATCGTAATACATGTGTGAATACATAGACCACAACATGTCCCTAGTGAGCCTCTAGTTGACTAGCTCGTTGATCAACAGATAGTCATGGTTTCCTGACTATGGACATTGGATGTCATTGATAACGGGATCACATCATTAGGAGAATGATGTGATGGACAAGACCCAATCCTAAGCATAGCGCAAAGATCGTGTAATTCGTTTGCTAGAGCTTTTCCAATGTCAAGTATCTTTTCCTTAGCCATGAGATTGTGTAACTCCCGGATGCCATAGGAGTGCTTTGCGTGTACCAAACGTCACAACGTAACTGGGTGACTATAAAGGTACACTACAGGCATCTCTGAAAGTGTCTGTTGGGTTGACACGGATCGAGACTGGGATTTGTCACTCCGTATGACGGAGAGGTATCTCTGGGCCCACTCGGTAATGCATCATCATAATGAGCTCAATGTGACTAAGGAGTTAGCCATGGGATCATGCATTACGGTACGAGTAAAGAGACTTGCCGGTAACGAGATTGAACAAGGTATTGCGATACCGACGATCGAATCTCGGGCAAGTAACATACCGATTGACAAAGGGAATTGTATACGGGATTGATTGAATCCTCGACATCGTGGTTCATCCGATGAGATCATCGTGGAACATGTGGGAGCCAACATGGGTATCCAGATCCCGCTGTTGGTTATTGACCGGAGAGTCGTCTCGGTCATGTCTGCATGTCTCCCGAACCCGTAGGGTCTACACACTTAAGGTTCGGTGACGCTAGGGTTGTAGAGATATTAGTATGTTAACCTGAAAGTTGTTCGGAGTCCCGGATGAGATCCCGGACGTCACGAGGAGTTCCGGAATGGTCCGGAGGTAAAGAATTGTATATAGGAAGTCCACTTTCGGCCATCGGGAAAGTTTCGGGGGTCACCGGTATTGTACCGGGACCACCGGAAGGGTCCCGGGTGTCCACCGGGTGGGGCCACCTATCCCGGAGGGCCCCATGGGCTGAAGTGGGGAGGGGAACCAGCCACTGGTGGGCTGGTGCGCCCCCCTTGGGCCTCCCCTGCGCCTAGGGTTGGAAACCCTGGGGGTGGGGGGGCGCCCCACTTGGCTTGGGGGGCAAGCCACCCCCCTGTGCCACCGCCCCCTGGAGATTGGATCTCCCAGGGGCCGGCGCCCCCCAGGGCCCCTATATATAGTGGGGGTGGAGGGAGGGCAGCAGCACCCTAGCCCCTGGCGCCTTCCTCTCCCTCCCGTGACACCTCTCCCTCCCGCTTGCGCTTGGCGAAGCCCTGCCGGGATCCCGCTACTTCCACCACCATGCCGTCGTGCTGCTGGATCTCCATCAACCTCTCCTTCCCCCTTGCTGGATCAAGAAGGAGGAGACGTCTTCCCAACCGTACGTGTGTTGAATGCGGAGGTGCCGTCCGTTCGGCGCTCGGTCATCGGTGATTTGGATCACGACGAGTATGACTCCATCAACCCCGTTCACTTGAACGCTTCTGCTCGCGATCTACAAGGGTATGTAGATGCACTCCTCTCTCTCATTGCTAGATGACCCCATAGATTGATCTTGGTGATGCGTAGAAAATTTTAAATTTCTGCTACGATCCCCAACAGTGGCATCATGAGCTAGGTCTATGCGTAGTTTCTATGCACGAGTAGAACACAAACTTGTTGTGGGCGTAGATGTTGTCAATTTTCTTGCCACTACTAGTCTTATCTTGTTTCGGCGGCATCGTGGGATGAAGCGGCCCGGACCGACCTTACACGTACGCTTACGTGAGACAGGTTCCACCGACTGACATGCACTAGTTGCATAAGGTGGCTAGCGGGTGTCTGTCTCTCCCACTTTAGTCGGAACGGATTCGATGAAAAGGGTCCTTATGAAGGGTAAATAGAAATTGGCATATCACGTTGTGGTTTTGGCGTAGGTAAGAAACATTCTTGCTAAGAAACCTATAGCAGCCACGTAAAAACTTGCAACAACAATTAGAGGACGTCTAACTTGTTTTTGTAGCATATGCCTTGTGATGTGATATGGCCAAAAGGATGTGATGAATGAAATATATGTGATGTATGAGATTGATCATGTTATTGTAATAGGAATCATGACTTGCATGTCGATGAGTATGACAACCGGCAGGAGCCATAGGAGTTGTCTTTATTTTTGTATGACCTGCGTGTCATTGAATAATGCCATGTAAATTACTTTACTTTATTGCTAAACGTGTTAGCCATAGAAGTAGAAGTAATCGTTGGCATGACAACTTCATGAAGACACGATGATGGAGATCATGGTGTCATGCCGGTGACGAAGATGATCATGGCGCCCCGAAGATGGAAATCAAAAGGAGCAAAATGATATTGGCCATATCATGTCACTATTTGATTGCATGTGATGTTTATCATGTTTTACATCTTATTTGCTTAGAACGACGGTAGCTTAAATAAGATGATCCTTGCAATAATTTCAAGAAAGTGTTCCCCCTAACTGTGCACCGTTGCGAAGGTTCGTTGTTTCGAAGCACCACGTGATGATCGGGTGTGATAGATGCTAACGTTCGCATACAACGGGTGTTGACGAGCCTAGAATGTACAGACATGGCCTCGGAACACACGCAATACACTTAGGTTGACTTGACGAGCCTAGCATGTACAGACATGGCCTCGGAACACGGAAGACCGAAAGGTCGAGCATGAGTCGTATAGAAGATACGATCAACATGAAGATGTTCACCGATGTTGACTAGTCCGTCTCACGTGATGATCGGACACGGCCTAGTTGACTCGGATCATGTTTCACTTAGATGACTAGAGGGATGTCTATCTGAGTGGGAGTTCATTGAATAATTTGATTAGATGAACTTAATTATCATGAACTTAGTCTAAAATCTTTACAATATGTCTTGTAGATCAAATGGCCCACGTTGCCCTCAACTTCAACGCGTTCCTAGAGAAAACCAAGCTGAAAGATGATGGCAGCAACTATACGGACTGGGTCCGGAACCTGAGGATCATCCTCATAGCTGCCAAGAAAGATTATGTCCTAGAAGCACCGCTAGGTGACGCACCCATCCCAGAGAACCAAGACGTTATGAACGCTTGGCAATCACGTGCTGATGATTACTCCCTCGTTCAGTGCGGCATGCTTTACAGCTTAGAACCGGGGCTCCAAAAGCGTTTTGAGAAACACGGAGCATATGAGATGTTCGAAGAGCTGAAAATGGTTTTCCAAGCTCATGCCCGAGTCGAGAGATATGAAGTCTCCGACAAGTTCTTCAGTTGTAAAATGGAGGAAAATAGTTCTGTCAGTGAGCACATACTCAAAATGTCTGGGTTACACAACCGCTTGTCTCAGCTGGGAGTTAATCTCCCGGATGACGCGGTCATTGACAGAATCCTTCAGTCGCTTCCACCGAGCTACAAGAGCTTTGTGATGAACTTCAATATGCAGGGGATGGAAAAGACCATTCCTGAGGTATATTCAATGCTGAAATCAGCGGAGGTGGAGATCAAAAAGGAACATCAAGTGTTGATGGTGAATAAAACCACTAAGTTCAAGAAAGGCAAGGGTAAGAAGAACTTCAAGAAGGACGGCAAGGGAGTTGCCGCGCCCGGTAAGCCAGTTGCCGGGAAGAAGCCAAGGAATGGACCCAAGCCTGAGACTGAGTGCTTTTATTGCAAGGGAAGTGGTCACTGGAAGCGGAACTGCCCCAAATACTTAGCGGACAAGAAGGCCGGCAACACCAAAGGTATATGTGATATACATGTAATTGATGTGTACCTTACCAGTACTCGTAGTAGCTCCTGGGTATTTGATACCGGTGCGGTTGCTCATATTTGTAACTCAAAACAGGAGCTGCGGAATAAGCGGAGACTGGCGAAGGACGAGGTGACGATGCGCGTCGGGAATGGTTCCAAGGTCGATGTGATCG
Source organism: Triticum aestivum (assembly GCF_018294505.1). NCBI lineage: Eukaryota > Viridiplantae > Streptophyta > Magnoliopsida > Poales > Poaceae > Triticum > Triticum aestivum. Next base: position 620,162,828 of record NC_057799.1, on the reverse strand, counting down.
CCGTCGGCACGCTACCTCTACATTTACCTACGGGATTAGTTTTAAACCTCAATAATTGTTATTTAGTGCCAGCTTTGAGCATGAACATTGTATCAGGATCTCGTTTAATGCGAGATGGCTACTCATTTAAATCCGAGAATAATGGTTGTTCTATTTATATGAGAGATATGTTTTATGGTCATGCCCCGCTGGTCAATGGTTTATTCTTAATGAATCTCGAACGTGATGTTACACATATTCATAGTGTGAATACCAAAAGATGTAAAGTTGATAACGATAGTCCCACATACTTGTGGCACTGCCGCCTTGGTCACATTGGTGTCAAGCGCATGAAGAAGCTCCATGCAGATGGACTTTTGGAGTCTCTTGATTACGAATCATTTGACACGTGCGAACCATGCCTCATGGGTAAGATGACCAAGACTCCGTTCTCCGGAACAATGGAGCGAGCAACCAACTTATTGGAAATCATACATACCGATGTGTGCGGTCCAATGAGTGTTGAGGCTCGCGGAGGCTATCGTTATGTTCTCACTCTCACTGATGACTTGAGTAGATATGGGTATGTCTACCTAATGAAACACAAGTCTGAGACCTTTGAAAAGTTCAAGGAATTTCAGAGTGAGGTTGAGAATCAACGTGACAGGAAAATAAAGTTCTTACGATCAGATCGTGGAGGGGAATATTTAAGTCACGAATTTGGTACGCACTTAAGGAAATGTGAAATCGTTTCACAACTCACGCCGCCTGGAACACCTCAGCGAAATGGTGTGTCCGAACGTCGTAATCGCACTCTATTGGATATGGTGCGATCTATGATGTCTCTTACCGATCTACCGCTCTCATTTTGGGGCTATGCTTTAGAGACTGCCGCATTCACTTTAAATAGGGCTCCGTCGAAATCCGTTGAGACGACACCGTATGAATTATGGTTTGGGAAGAAACCTAAGCTGTCGTTTCTAAAAGTTTGGGGATGCGATGCTTATGTCAAGAAACTTCAACCTGAAAAGCTCGAACCCAAGTCGGAAAAATGCGTCTTCATAGGATACCCTAAGGAAACCATTGGGTATACCTTCTACCTCAGATCCGAAGGCAAGATCTTCGTTGCCAAGAACGGGTCCTTTCTGGAGAAAGAGTTTCTCTCGAAAGAAATAAGTGGGAGGAAAGTGGAACTTGATGAGGTGATAGTCACCCCTTCCGAACCGGAAAGTAGCGCAGCGCGGGAAGATGTTCCTGTGGTGCCTACACCGACTGGGGAGGAAGTTAATGATGATGATCATGAAGCTTCGGATCAAGTTACTGCTGAACTTCGTAGGTCCACAAGGACACGTTCCGCACCAGAGTGGTACGGCAACCCTGTCCTGGAAATCATGTTGTTAGACAACGGTGAACCTTCGAACTATGAAGAAGCAATGGCGGGCCCAGATTCCGACAAATGGCTAGAAGCCATGAAATCCGAGATAGGATCCATGTATGAAAACGAAGTATGGACTTTGACTGACTTGCCCGATGATCGGCGAGCCATAGAAAATAAATGGATCTTTAAGAAGAAGACAGACGCGGATGGTAATGTGACCATCTATAAGGCTCGACTTGTCGCTAAGGGTTATCGACAAGTTCAAGGGGTTGACTACGATGAGACTTTCTCACCCGTAGCGAAGCTGAAGTCCGTCCGAATCATGTTAGCAATTGCCGCATTCTATGATTATGAGATATGGCAAATGGACGTCAAAACGGCATTCCTTAACGGCTTCCTTAAGGAAGAATTGTATATGATGCAGCCGGAAGGTTTTGTCGATCCTAAGAATGCTAACAAGTATGCAAGCTCCAGCGCTCAATCTATGGGCTGGTGCAAGCATCTCGGAGTTGGAACATTCGCTTTGATGAGATGATCAAAGCGTTTGGGTTTACACAGACTTATGGAGAAGCCTGTGTTTACAAGAAAGTGAGTGGGAGCTCTGTAGCATTTCTCATATTATATGTGGATGACATACTATTGATGGGAAATGATATAGAATTCTTGGAAGTATAAAGGCCTATTTGAATAAGTGTTTTTCAATGAAGGACCTTGGAGAAGCTGCTTATATATTAGGCATCAAGATCTATAGAGATAGATCAAGACGCCTCATTGGTCTTTCACAGAGTACGTACCTTGACAAGATATTGAAGAAGTTCAATATGGATCAGTCCAAGAAGGGGTTCTTGCCTGTATTGCAAGGTGTGCAATTGAGCACGGCTCAATGCCCGACCACGGCAGAAGATAGAGAAAAGATGAGTGTCATCCCCTATGCCTCGGCCATAGGGTCTATTATGTATGCCATGCTGTGTACCAGACCTGATGTAAACCTTGCCGTAAGTTTGGTAGGAAGGTACCAAAGTAATCCCGGCATGGAACACTGGACAGCGGTCAAGAATATCCTGAAGTACCTGAAAAGGACTAAGGATATGTTTCTCGTTTATGGAGGTGACGAAGAGCTCGTCGTAAAGGGTTACGTCGATGCTAGCTTCGACACAGATCTGGATGACTCTAAGTCACAAACCGGATACGTGTATATTTTGAATGGAGGAGGCAGTAAGCTGGTGCAGTTGCAAGCAAAGCGTCGTGGCGGGATCTACATGTGAAGCAGAGTACATGGCGGCCTCAGAGGCAGCACAAGAAGCAATCTGGATAAAGGACTTCATTACCGACCTAGGGGTGATTTCCCAATGCGTCGGGCCCGATGACTCTCTTCTGTGACAACACTGGAGCTATTGCCCTTGCCAAGGAGCCCAGGTTTCACAGGAAGACCAGGCATATCAAGCGTCGCTTCAACTCCATTCGTGAAAATGTTCAAAATGGAGACATAGATATTTGTAAAGTACATACGGACCTGAATGTAGCAGATCCGTTGACTAAACCTCTCCCTAGAGCAAAACATGATCAACACCAGAACTCTATGGGTGTTCGATTCATCACAATGTAACTAGATTATTGACTCTAGTGCAAGTGGGAGACTGTTGGAAATATGCCCTAGAGGCAATAATAAAATGGTTATTATTATATTTCCTTGTTCATGATAATTGTCTATTGTTCATGCTATAATTGTGTTATCCGGAAATCGTAATACATGTGTGAATACATAGACCACAACATGTCCCTAGTGAGCCTCTAGTTGACTAGCTCGTTGATCAACAGATAGTCATGGTTTCCTGACTATGGACATTGGATGTCATTGATAACGGGATCACATCATTAGGAGAATGATGTGATGGACAAGACCCAATCCTAAGCATAGCGCAAAGATCGTGTAGTTCGTTTGCTAGAGCTTTTCCAATGTCAAGTATCTTTTCCTTAGACCATGAGATCGTGTAACTCCCGGATGCCGTAGGAGTGCTTTGGGTGTACCAAACGTCACAACGTAACTGGGTGACTATAAAGGTACACTACAGGTATCTCTGAAAGTGTCTGTTGGGTTGACACGGATCGAGACTGGGATTTGTCACTCCGTATGACGGAGAGGTATCTCTGGGCCCACTCGGTAATGCATCATCATAATGAGCTCAATGTGACTAAGGAGTTAGCCACGGGATCATGCATTACGGTACGAGTAAATAGACTTGCCGGTAACGAGATTGAACAAGTTATTGGGATACCGACGATCGAATCTCGGGCAAGTAACATACCGATTGACAAAGGGAATTGTATACGGGATTGATTGAATCCTCGACATCGTGGTTCATCCGATGAGATCATCGTGGAACATGTGGGAGCCAACATGGGTATCCAGATCCCGCTGTTGGTTATTGACTGGAGAGTCGTCTCGGTCATGTCTACATGTCTCCCGAACCCGTAGGGTCTACACACTTAAGGTTCGGTGACGCTAGGGTTGTAGAGATATTAGTATGCGGTAACCCGAAAGTTGTTCAGAGTCCCGGCTGAGATCCCGGACGTCACGAGGAGTTCCGGAATGGTCTGGAGGTAAAGAATTGTATATAGGAAGTCCAGTTTCGGCCACGGGAAAGTTTCGGGGGTCACCGGTATTGTACCGGGACCACCGGAAGGGTCCCGGGGGTCCACCGGGTGGGGCCACCTATCCCGGAGGGCCCCATGGGCTGAAGTGGGGAGGGGAACCAGCCACTGGTGGGCTGGTGCGCCCCCCTTGGGCCTCTCCTGCGCCTAGGGTTGGAAACCCTAGGAGTGGGGGGGCGCCCCACTTGGCTTGGGGGGCAAGCCACCCCCCTTGGCCGCCGCCCCCCCTGGAGATTGGATCTCCTAGGGGCCGGCGCCCCCCCAGGGCCCCTATATATAGTGGGGGGGAGGGAGGGCAGCAGCACCCTAGCCCCTGGCGCCTCCCTCTCCCTCCCGTGACACCTCTCCCTCCCGCTTGCGCTTGGCGAAGCCCTGCCGGGATCCCGCTACTTCCACCACCACGCCGTCGTGCTGCTGGATCTCCATCAACCTCTTCTCCCCCCTTGCTGGATCAAGAAGGAGGAGACGTCTTCCCAACCGTACGTGTGTTGAACGCGGAGGTGCCGTCCGTTCGGCGCTCGGTCATCGGTGATTTGGATCACGACGAGTACGACTCCATCAACCCCGTTCACTTGAACGCTTCCGCTCGCGATCTACAAGGGTATGTAGATGCACTCCTCTCTCTCGTTGCTAGATGACTCCATAGATTGATCTTGGTGATGCATAGAAAATTTTAAATTTCTGCTACGATCCCCAACATGAAGTGCCGGTGTAACAGATGAGTTCTCGTCCGAAGCCCTGATACTCCGAAAGAGATTGTCCAGTTTGTACACGAAGTGCGTCCAGTTTTTGCCGTAACCCCATCTACTCTCTTGCACATGCTATGTGGGTGAAATGATGATACCATGCCAAGTTTCAACATTTTCAGAGTTCATTTTGTAGCGATTTTCAATTTCACGGTCATTTAGCTCTAAAAACAAATCGGTAAATGACTGAAAAACAGCAAATGATGTCAGAAAGTGTTGAAAATTGATGACGTCGCTTTGAATACTGCGTACTGAACGCAAAAATAGTCTAGAGTTGTAATAAGTTAAAAAAATGAAGTGCCGGTGTAACAGATGAGTTTTCGTCCGAAACCGGCCCTGATACTTCGAAAGAGATTGTCCAGTTTGTACACGAAGTGCATCCAGTTTTTGCCGTAACACAAGAAGTCCGGAGTTGTAATAAGTTATTAAAAAAACAGATGAGTTTTCGTCCGAAACCGGCCCTGATACTTCGAAAGAGATTGTCCAGTTTGTACACGAAGTGCATCCAGTTTTTGCCGTATTGTCCAGTTTGTACACGAAGTGCATCCAGTTTTTGCCGTAACACAAGAAGTCCGGAGTTGTAATAAGTTATTAAAAATAATCCAGTTTTTGCCGTAACACAAGAAGTCTGGAGTTGTAATAAGTTATTAAAAATAAAAAAGAGGCGCAATGCTCGTTAATTAGCTTCAAGCCTTTCGGAATAGTGTAGACTGCACTGCACATAGCTCCATGCAGTCTACCCTATTCCTCAAGGCTTGAAGCTAAGCAACGTGAAGGTGAGCATTGCGCCTCTTCTTCATCCTCTTTGCACTCAGGGCTTATAAACCGCTCCTAGTGCCTCTCTCTTCGCGAGGTGGGACTAAAAAACAGCTTAGTAAGAAACTCTAGTACCGGTTCATGCCACGAACCGGTACTAAAGGTGCTCGTGGGGCCACAGCCTCATTAGTACCGGTTCGTGGCACGAACCGGTGCTAAAGGTTTGCCACGAACCGGTACTAAAGAGCTACTCCCGCCTAGCCGTTGGAACCGGCACTAATGGACACATTAGTGCTGGCTCAAAATCAAACCAGCACTAATGTGCTACACATTTGACCCTTTTTCTACTAGTGCTCCCACCTGACTTGGGGGGCAAGTCCCCCCTTGGCCGCCCCCCCTTGTATATGGGATCTGGGGGGGCCGGCCCCCTCTCCCCTTCCCCTATAAATAGTGGGGGGTGGGAGGGCTGCCACACCCTTCCCCTGGCGCAGCCCTCCCCCTCTCCAACACCTCTTCCTCCTCCGTAGTGCTTGGCGAAGCCCTGCCGGAGAACTGCAAGCTCCACCACCACGCCGTCGTACTGCCGGAGCTCTCCCTCAACTTCTCCTCTCCCCTTGTTGGATCAAGAAGGAGAAGACGTCCCCGGGCTGTACGTGTGTTGAACGCGGAGGCGCCGTCCGTTCGGCGCTAGATCGGATCTTCCACGATTTGAATCGCCGCGAGTACGACTCCATCATCTGCGTTCCTTGTAACGCTTCCGCTTAGCGATCTTCAAGGGTATGAAGATGCACTCCCTCTCTCTCGTTGCTAGTATTTCCTAGATTGATTTTGGTGACACGTAGGAAATTTTTTGAATTATTTCTACATTCCCCAACACAGGATCCTAGTGACCTTTTGTTATTTCTTGTATTCTTTTTTTTGGGGGGGGGGTCTTTCTGAACATATTTTTCGCGGTCAAGAAAAGAAAAATTAATAAAACATAAACCGATATACGATTCTGTGAGCGATTAATGGAAAGGTGATTCCCTGTTAAAAACAAATTTATCTTAGAAACATTTTTTAAAGAATAACCAAGATTTATTAAGCAAATTCCACAACATTAGGGATACAACGGGATCATGTGACTGTCCCAACCAAACATGAGGACAACAATCTTGAGAGCGACTAAACCTGGCTAACAAATGGGCCTCGCTATTTGATGCCCGACCTCAAATCGAAAAGTACAATTAAACTCCTCTGCCCTTAGCTTAATCTCAGTTATAATCTGGCCATGGAGACCGATACATCCCCTGTTGACATCGTTTGCTACCTATTTGGAATCAGTAGCGATGACTTTGTTGTGTAGAAGGAGACCCTCAACCAATGATAGAGCTTCTCTGCAAGCGATAGTTCCAAGTTTTGCAACATCTCGCACTTCGTGGATCACGAGTGCCGACGATCCCAGATAGTTTCCATGGGAGTCCCTACATACCGCCGCCACTGAGCCTCCTCTTCGTGTTCTTGCTAGGCCCTCATCAACATGGACCTTAGCGAAACCCTATGGCAGAGCAATCGTTCACGCCGGTTCCCTTCATCAGACTGGTGCATGGGTAGGAGCAGTAGTGGTTTTTGGCGCTTCTCCAAGTTTTGTAATGAAATATTTGACGAAAAGATTCATCGTTAGTGGACTTTCAAACACCCCCTCATGTATCACTTTCCGTCTCGCCCACCATGTAGCTCAAAGAGTGACGACCATCTTTACAAACTCTTCGTAAGACGGCGACTCCCATCACTGTGAACATCCATTATTTAGCGTTCAGTTCCGTCGTCGATATCATATGAAGATTCAACCCAAAACAACTACTAGCCCTTACCGTGATTCTTTCAGTCCCAAGCCACTCCAACATGGTCTAGCCCAACAATTTCTTCTTGGCTCGATTTGGAAATCCCAGCTTCACTAATCAGACGAGACGGTAGACAAGCAGCCATCGTCACGTCATCACGAAGTCAACGGGTGTCGGCGGCGATTCGTCTACTCCATTTATCCGTACTGTCTTAAAAAAAAGTTTTGTGCAGTTCACTCAAAGAAAAAAAAAAGGAAAAATAAGAGGGAATAACAACTTTAACAAGTGTTCCAATGGGAATACGGACAGATTCGGTCGGACGCAACTTAACCGAAGCGGCCGAGCCAGGAAGAGGAAGGGCAGCCTGATGCGGCCCTCGACCCAAACACCTCGACCCAATCCGTCCTCTCCCCGACCACCGCGCCTCACCACCGTCCCGCCTCGCCGCGCTGTCCACCAGCCACCGCTTTCCCTCCGGCCTCTATCGCTCCGCCGCCTGCTGCTACGCCGTCGAACCCCCGCCCCACGATCCTCCAAGCCCCACTCGTCTCCCCTGGCCTCTGCCGCTGCTGTTCCTGACGTCCCCTGCGGCGGTGACATGACTAGGTCCCACGGCGAGGGCAGGGAGGAGGACCGGCCCGTGGCTTGCGAGACGGGGCCGCGGAAGAAGGCAAGGAAGGGGAAGCGGGGGAGCGCCAAGGCTCGGCCGCCTCCACCTGCCCCGTCCCAGGAGCACCGCGCCACCACCAGCGACGACGACGGGTCGGCTCAGGTCAGGGCTATGGTGGCCGAGCAGATGCGGGATATCCTTGCCGTCGACGCCGCTAAGAAGAAGAAAGTTGCCGAGCTACGTAAGAACAACTGCTCTATGAAAGATCTGTTTTTTCCCCTTCATTTGTGTATTTTCCGCACTTCTTTAAGGAATAATAACACTATATACCGATATCTGCTGTGATACTGATATGGAAGTTAACTCTAGTAGTTGTTTGTAGATTTCTCTGGGTGTATTACTTTGTAGATGGGTGACAATTACGGAGTACATTACATTCTTTGATTGAACAGGAAATTAACCCAAATAAATGACTCTACTCTCAGTATGAGTCAGAGCGCCTTTCGATTTGCTTATTCGAAGGACGTTAGTTAGGCTTGCCATAGATCCCAGAGCGCGGCCTTTGCATACAACAAGCTGCGTTAGAGACTTTGGTTGCTGTTTTTCGAACCGGGCTTTTCCCCCTATCCATTACTTTCATAACGGAAATACAAAGTCTCAGGAACTGAAACCAGCAAGGCTAGAGAGAAAGAGAAAAAGCGAGTTCGGGGCAACACCAGGAAACCCACTATCTGCGCCTGTCATCAGGAACAATAGATCATGGGGCGAAAACCTGGGTGTCACCCAAAACCGCACTAACGAACACCTACGGAAAGTATCACAAGTCTTTCAGACACCACCATCAGGCACCAGGCCACAGCGGCCATAACAAAAAAACATACCAAATGAACTACCAGAACCCCCACAGCAAGGACTGAAAGAACACCACCCCTGTTCATCCACCGGCCACCCGATGCATCGAAGGTATCAGGGTCCGCAGCGTCTTCTACCTCAGTTTCCATCACGTCCGTCCCTAGCTGGAGCTGGGGGGCCGCAAAGCAGCATCATCTGTGTTGTGTTCTCCTTCAGCATCTCTGCTCCTTTTTTCATCATCTCTCCCCTCTCTGTTTTCTGGAGACCTGCCCAGTACATCAAAAAGGCACAAGCTGTAAATACAATCTCAAACGGAGAGTTAATCCATTTGAGTTCGAAAGTGGCTCGGTTCCTGGCCAGCCAAATAGTCCAACATATAGCAGCTAAACCAACAGTGTATAATTTGTCCAGCCCAGGTAAGAAGCTGTACATCCATACATAGTATTGCCAGACAGAGTTAGGACAGCAATCAGTTCCAAGCAAGGAACCTACAGTTCTCCACACCACCCTGGAGACAGGGCACAAAAAAAACAAGTGCTGAGCTGTTTCTAATTGGTCACAGAAAGAACAGCAAGGATCCCCCGGCCATAATCTTTTTTTCATGTTGTCCCTAGTCAGGATGGCATTCAGTGCCATCTGCCACAAGAAGATCTGTATTTTAAGAGGCAGCTTTGCATCCCAAATCCATTTAAAGCTAGATCCTGCTATATCTTTTTCTAGCCATGTGTACATGGACTTTGTAGAAAATTTGCCCGAACTGTCCAGTTTCCAATAAACCTCATCTGGCCAATCATTTTGTTTAAGATTTAGCATCTCTTTATTCATTTCCTCCCATTGTTTCTTCATCTCAGGAGACATCCTCCTCCTAAAAGAGGAGATCTGATCAAGACATTTAAATTTGTCAACAGTACAATTTTGATCAGTACAAGTCTCAAAAAGCAGTGGGAATCTGTCTTTAAAAGGAATTCTACCATCCAGGCTATCAAGCCAGAGTCTAGCCACATCTCCCCTGTTCAAATTAATACCTCTACCCAGCATATAAAGGTCTTTCACTTTCAGAAGTGATTTCCAGCAAGGCGAGTCACTGGCTTTGTGTTTTACCATAGCGACCGAAGTTTTCTTTAAGTATTTAGCCTTAACTATATCATGCCAGAGCCCTTTACCTTTCTCAAGCTTCCACCACCATTTCACTAAAAGGCTAATATTCTGTTTCCTCAAGTCTTTAACACCCAACCCCCCTTTCTTTTTGGATCGACATATACGGCTCCATTTAACCATATGGTAGCTTCTCTTTTTCCCTTTGCTATGCCAGAAAAATTTTCTTCTGGGTTTATCCCACTTCTCCAAGGTAGTCTTGTTCAAAAGAAACATAGACATGTAAAATGTAGGAATATGAGACAGCACAGAGTTCACTTTGATCAGCCTCCCTCCCATGGATAGAACTTCACTAATCCAATTTTCACAATGATCGATGAATTTGTCATCTACAAAGATCCAATCACTACACTTCAAACCAGCACAGGCATGCCTAGGTATTTGATAGGGAAGTCACCTATCTGGCAGTTAAACATCTCAGCATAATTTTGCATAGTAGTGTCATCAGCACGAATCGAAAAGATTTCACTTTTCATAAAATTGATTTTCAACCCAGACATGACTTCAAAAAGATATAACAGCAGCTTAATATTAAGAGCATTCCTAGGATTATCCTCGAAGCATAGGATCGTGTCATCCGCATATTGCAACAGGCATGACTTTGGTTGCTGTTGTAAGCTGCCTACCAATTTGTTGAAGGTAGCTCAGCTGTTCTTCATATAAAGGCTGCTTACCCGCATATCAGCACCAGTATCAAGGCCACTAACATACAGAGTGCTTTCAAAGGCACAAAAAGGACAGAGGGGCTCAGGTGAGTCACAAGTCACAACACGGCAAAAATGCCTCAATCTCAAACTCTTCAAATGAGGGGGTTGCCTCTCACTAAATGCATATCGTACATAAGATGACTAGTCATAATGTTGTTCTTAGTTTTGCCAAAGTCACTTAGCGCTCATGGTTTGTATTGTTTGGCCATATTTAGTTTCTTTCACTTTATTGCTAACTTGACCAGTATGTTCTTAGTATGTCTTTTGTATTTCTACATGTACATGTTGACAACTGCTTTATAAAGCACCTAGTCAGATTATAAGTGTGGCCGTCACTTCATATGTGGAAAAGGCTCTCTCACTAAAACATTTACATGATTTTTGTTTGCCGCCCCATGTCCTCAATCGTATGCAGTTAATCTGGAAAATTAAAAAAAGACTTAGGCGGTTAATCTGTTATCGCTAAGTAATTATATTTACTCTAATTGGGCATCAACATGTGTTTCTTTCTTTCTGACAATATCCATGGCTCTGAATTGCATATATTGTAGTTAAAGGCCTCTCTGGGGAACGTGACCTTTCTGTGGAGGATACGTTTGGTGACTCCAATGATGGCAGCCTTGAGAGTCTTCAGGCTCGTAAAGTTGCATTGTTGGTCTCAAAGTCAGTCGTCAGCCTGTCTTCTTTTGCAGGTATATCATAGGTTTACTTAGTAGCCATTTTTTTCTCCATATTTAGTTTGAGCTGAAGCCCCAGTAAGGTGTTGTTAATAAAATTTAGGTGGAAAGAGGATCCGTGTATGTTCGGGATTTGTGATGCATGGAACAGACAATACTGGTGCAAATATGATTTTAACCTCAGCAACACTTGTTAGATCTCTGAATGGAGACAGTAATGTGATATCTGATGTGACGGTAATTGCTGCCTTAATCCATTGCCAAACATGTAGATTTATTCTTATCAGTTGGTCTTGATTGTTTTGCTGGACAACGGATTTCAGGTCAAGGTTCTTCTACCTGATGGGCATATAACAGATGGCCACATCTTTCTTGTGGATTTTCACTATAATGTAGCTGTCGTCAAAATTGCAGCTTATTTAGCGCTCTTAGAAGAAGGCACTACCAACAATGGCGCCGTGTTAGCACTTGGACGTGCATATGAAGGTGGTCTTCTCATGTGTTCACGGGGTCAAGTTGTAAACAAAAAAAGCAAATTTGGGTGCGCGGAGCTATTGGTGTCAAGCTGCAAGGTTTCCATGGTATAAAATACATCGTCTTGATTTTTAGTGCTATTGGTGTCATTCTTTGTTTTTCTGTTATTATTTTTATCTCAGTCTAGTGAAGCTAAGCCATTCATCAATGTGAACTGTTTTCTTCAAAAGAAGGGGAAAAAGTTTCTACCAAAAAGACCTTGATGTTCTCGATTGATCTGTTTTTTTTACAAACTACACCAAATACTAGGTTAATTCTACTATAATTGTTCATGTGCATTATTCTTGATCTCACATTTTGGTTGTCAGACAAGTTAGACATCGGGGAACACTAAAATACACAGTGTCACAACTTACAAATAGAGTTTCAGTACCATGCATGCTATAGTGTAAGGCACACTATTCCACTATTACAACGGGCACACCTAGAATTAGCTCAAAGTGCAGGTAGGAGCCACAGTGGCAAAAAAAGAAAGAAAATAAAGCCAATGTATCACTGACCGGGTGTCGCTAACTATCTTTCTACTTGAGTGCATTAGAGTTAAGACACTCAAGCAGCTGCCATCCGCAAGCCACCTTTCATCTCCCTCTTATCATATTTTCCCCTTTGGCTCTGACCAAATGGCTGCATCAACTGGGCCTGGTTGGTGCTCTGTGTTGCAGGCTGGGGTGGCCAAATTTAAGGAATGACATCTGTAGAGTTAGCAGAGGTTGTTGAAACCTGGGAAAGGTGGAGGTGGATACCCGAGAGAACATATATACATATAGAGCTGTACAAGGGTGCAGGAAATATGCCAAAAAAAGGGGGGGCGGGGGGTGCAATTTTTTGGTTTTCTTGACTATGCTGACACTTTTCCATTGTTTTTTCCCTTTTGGCAGGCTGGTTCTGGAGGACCTCTTGTCAATTACAACGGTCAAGTTCTTGGTATCAACTTCTACGAAAAGAATCAAACATCATACCTTCCCATGTTAATTGTATCAAGGATCCTGGAACAACATCACTGCTTCGGGTAAACTATTCTACTTGTGATTCTTCTACTGCTTCTTTTTCTGTTTTAGGTTTTGCCTTACCACTCTTATTAGGGAAGACTCCTCATTTGTTCTTTAGTGTGTTCCTTTTTCCCGCTCACCATGTGTGAAATAAGAGTTTTTCTTATTGTGCAGGAAATTAATTAGCCCCTGGCTTGGATTAAGGTACAGTTCTCTTCATATGGTTCCACTGGCCGTCTTGGAGCCTATCTATCAAAAATTCCCAGATGTTGACCAGGGTTTATATGTTTCAAAGGTATGTATCTCTTCTATTTTTTTTATTCTTTTGTGCTTTATTTACTTTTCTGTATGTCAAAATATTCCTTTTAAGAATATGAGCTCTCCAATTTTAGAGTAAACTGATAGGCATATGTCATCTTTAAATCGGAATGTTAGACGAGTTCTTAATAGTGGACTGGATTTGCACAGGATTGGCTTCTACATGCTTAGTAATATAATATCAGAAATTATGTTCCTATATGATAAATTTAATCCCAATGTTATTCGATTTAGTTTCTTAATTGGGCCATGTTTCCTGCCAAATTGTTGGTGGGGATGGTGGTGAACGCAAGAGCCGCCGTTGATAACTACTCACTCCGTTTCTAAATATAAGCCCTTTTAAAGATTTCAATATGGACTACATACGGATGTATATAGACATATTTTAGAGTTAGATTCACTCACTTTGCTCCGTATGTAGTCCATATCGAAATCTCCAAAAGGTCTTATATTTAGGAACGGAGGGAGTAGTAGGAAGCTGGAATGGAAGGCACTCCCTTTGGGGAATAGCCCTGTTGCCATCCGGAAGAGCTCTGTTGCCAGCTCAACGCTCCTCAAGCACCTTTAGGCAGACAGCAGTGTCAATACGGATCGTTCGCATTGGACTGATTTATCTGTCTGAAAGGTAGGATAGTGTTTGATTGGTGCCAGTCTGATATTTCGGAATGACATATCAAATCAGAATTGCTCTGCAGGTGATGCTGAAATATAGAGTGGTACAGCAAGCATTTAGAAACTTGACGGGAACACTTCTTTTTTCTAATCCAATTAGGATTTCCTCATTAATTTTTACTAATTTTGTAGCTCACGCATTGCCACGGGCCCAAACAGAATAATATTGGATGTGCAAAAATAGTATGAATAATTAAGCATGGAGATATTGAACTTTGCCTAAGTTTTTCCTTCCAAGACATGCATGATGCAGTCTAGAAGTTGCACGAATAGTCAAGGTAATGAGGGGGAAATATGTAGGAAGAGCTCTCGAAGAGCTTTATGATATTGACCAAGATTTTAACATAGACCTGTGAAAGAAAAAATAATTATGGCCCAATTATTTCTTTCCACTCTGTTTCTCATAAAAATGAACTGTTAAGCTTGACGACATGAAAACTACTAACAACTGGTATGTTTAATTTGTAACGAATCTAACAAAAATATAGGTAGTTCATGCAAATTAGATGTAACTGCAGTCGACCAAATGAAAAATCTGTACGATGATTTATATCAACCTAACTGCCATATTTGTACACGGTACCTTAGGTATAGGTGTGAGCTGTGCCACCAGATATAGAAGGCCTGACATATTAGACACATCGACCATGGCAGCAACGCCATTGCTGGTCATTGGCGCTCAACCAAGCATCCAATTCAAACACCAAAAACGCTGTCATCTTTATGGTGTTTGGTGGCTCTTTTCTCTTCATAACTGCCGTGAATCTCAGAATTAGCGTCGTGGATCACACGACCAAAATAGGCACGGGCAAGATGAAAGTTGAGAGAGATTATTGTACAATAATAGAAATTCGGTAGTGTTAACCTTCGCTAGTTCATTGGCCAAGCATGGAGAATTGACTAGTGCAGAACGCCTGTCGCAGCACTCTGTCAAACCTAATCGCGAGCAGGAGAGAGGGGCATGAGGCACCAGCGGCAGGGGCATAGGCGGTGGCGGCAGAAAGCAATCGTCCCATGTTAATCATGAAACAGACGCTTTAGGCTTAGAGCCTAGGAGGCCAGTCTGCCCATTAGTGGCCTTTCTCATAGGCCATTTCGGAGAAGGGAAAACATGAGTTTTATGAGTTGACCTGATGTCATGGCGTAAGAAGATGGTAAGAAAAATAGGTAGCGGGGGTATCTGTTTAGTCATAAGGGATTCCTGCACATAAAAGCGTGCTTATATTTTTAGCAGGGTTGCTTTGCTGTTTAGTGAATTTACTGTTTGAATTACTGTGCACCTGTTGGTTTTTTCAATACACTATTTTTTGCTATAGATTTTTGAGTTCCCAAAAAATGCAATATCTGAATTATGTTTGTTTTTATTTATTTTCTGGCCTATTATATACTTGCTTTAGTAGCATGTTTGTATAAAATGGACTAAATAAGTTGCTAATTAGGTTGTTGAGGGATCACCTGCTGATGTTGCTGGGTTACGTGTCGGTGATGTTCTTGTAAAATGTGGTGACAAACTTCTCTCTAGTGTCCCAGAGGTAAGTATGTGTCCGACAGCTTACTGTTATAATTTTGTGTGGCTGTAGCCCTTTTTGTAATCAATATACCTTCAAAATTCATGCATCAGTTTGGTGCAATGTTACTGGATGATGCAAAAGCTCATTCTGAAGCCTTTGGAGGTTGGGCTGGGGACATGACAATTGAGGTATTTAATTTTGACCATCCATCGTTTTTTGGGACACCGTCATATGTCGTTTACCATCTTTCTTTGCCACAAAATTATCTCATGTTTACAATCTCTCTTAGGTTGTGATAAAGCGACAAAGAGATGGCAGCACGGTGTCAAAAACTATAGCCGCAGAGATGCTGAGAGAGAACAACTATAACAGGCAAAAATTCTTTTCTTTTATAAAATGTATATTAGCGGTATGTTTCTGCTAAAAATTGTTTGTACCATAGCCATCTTATGACTTCTTTTTTCATCCAGATGGCCTGCACCTATGCCAAGCTACACAATTCGCCTAATAAATGTCACGCCGCGTTGGTAGGTACTCCCTCGGTCTCAAAATATAAGACGTTTAATGTCGAAACCCAAACCTCGCATACGGGTGGACCGAGTCGGGTGAGTAGGCTGGGAGGGAGTACTTGGTTGAGAGCGGAGACTCCTCGTGGACTCTTGGAATGGTGTGGCCTCCCTCGGTGCGCCGGTGTTGGCACGTTTTTGTGTGTGGGATTGCATTGTAATTAGCTGCAGATCCTGTGTTGATCCACCGCTTTAATGCCAAGCACGGACTTGCTATCAACTTCCTTTATCTTTGGAAAGATCCTGAAGCAAAGTTCTTTTCCCGGAAGCGGACATAATGCATGCAACGGTTTGGGATGTCATATGCTCGTGGTACTATTGTACTACTCCCCCCACCCGGGTTTATTAGCCCCCGTATATTTTGGGTCAAAGCTTGGCCGTAAATTTAACTAATAAAATTCAAGTTATATGTCGCAAAAATGGTGTTGTTGGAAATTATTTCAAACATGAACCTAACAATATAACTTTTGTGACATATCACTTATATTTAGTCATTCAAATATACTTTTGACCCAGAATATGATGGAGACTCTCCCGGAACCTCTTTTTGATTTTGATTGGTAGTCCCACGTGGATTGATCCATCTTCTGGGCACAAGATGCAGCTCTCTGAAAAGAAAGATTCTGGGGCATGAGACCCGGTCAGTGAAGTCAGCTGGACGACCAACTGGGACGGAAACTGTTTCTCTCGAGCTTTGCCGCCTTGTATGAATTTGAATTTGAATTTGCAAAGGGGAGGTATGCCCAGTCTGCAAACGGAAGTGGAAGCTTGTATCCAGCACTGGCCATGACCAGAGCACATGAATGGGCCAATGGGGTGTGATGTGATGTGAGCAACATCATTCTGGAAACGGACCCCATGCAGCAGCACAGCAGCTTGTCCAGGCGATCAACACGAGCCTTCGCCCAGGCTTGGGTTGCCAGCATTCTGGAAATGGAATGATGATTCCCAGCTCAAAATAAAAATAAATGATGTAACATTTTTCTTATGTTTTCTACGTACTGCAGAGAAAAGTAATGCTGCAACAACATTGAAAATGGCCCTCATGGGGAAAAAACGAGTCATGCCATGATTCAGGTTTTGCATTTGAGCGAGTTCCAACGCCCAGGGAGGTAGGGGGTCTGGGGCTCAACCTGCCCTTGAAACGATGCCAATAAGGCTAGAAACTCCAAATTGGTTCTTAAACCGGATGATAACATGAGGAAAGATATCATAAGCTACTGAGAAAGTTGAGCTACGAATTAACAAACACTCCATCAGTTAATAGTCGGACGCCAAGTGAAGAAAATCGGCTGCTCCATCAGTTAAATAGTCGGACAACAAGTGAAGAAAACCGCATGCTACAGAGAGCACTAACAAGCAAGGCATTGAGCAGAGACCAAGTGCCTACAAGTACATAGTATCAAATAAGATTAGTAGGGGAGTAGAGCAGCTGGATTGGTGTAAGCAACTGATAAAAGTAAATGCTGTGAATACAAGCTAATTTGCTATAGCAGCCTAGTTACTCCCAGCAAGCTGAAGATAGTCCGGAGAAGTTACAGCAAAACAATTTCTGCTCTCTAAACTCCAAGACATATGAGAGCAAAGCATCATTTATTCTACTGCAACAATGCAAAATAGTTTTAGGGCATCTCTAGCCGAACCCAACGCTTTAAATGATTTCTTAAACTATAACTCCTTACACTTTGAGGAGATAAATAGTGCAAAAGACATCGACCCATCTAAATTTACATGTGTGATACTATAATATAAAACAATATGTAGTGCCTAACTTGAAATAAGACATCCGTTCCCCTATAATCCTTTAATACCCTTTAAAAAGTCGTCAAGGGAAATAATCCCCACCTAGCACTTCCACCGTAGCTCTAGGGGAAGGGCTAGAAATGCTCTAGCTAAGTATCATTACTAAGCAGCATACTGGTTTCAGTACTGAAGTATCATCCCTAGCCTCTGAAAGTTTACCCATGCAAACAGACCGGAAACTTTATACACTAACGTTTTTTCTCGCATCAACATTGACATGAGCTGGTATAATGCAAATACTATCTACATAAAAACATTGAAAGTTCTAAGAAAACATAAACAATACACAATTATTTAGAGATGTACACTACATGTGAGCAAAATTTCATGATAACATACGTTTTGGTGTGAGCTAAACACACACACACACACACACACACACAAAAACTCATGTCCTTTTATAGTGTACGTGCTCACATTAAAATGTTTCAGTCATAAAACTATACAAACAAGTAGCATACTGGTGTGTATATTTATTTTCAGAATTTTTTGAAACTTTGAAGTTGGTGTTTTCTAAAGGAATTTCAAAGGAAGCCAAAAGCAATTTCCACACTGAAAATCTATATTATACCTGAATCATTCCTGTGGATCGACTCGCCTCAGATGCTCTAAGTATAGCGATGCCAACCTGGGTACCAGACGCTTCATGCTTGTCTGGCCAAGTTCAGAGTTGAATAGATGTAAGTAACACAGGAACAAGCATACACTTGACGGTGGGCACTACAAACTACTTACTCACCTCTTGAAATCTGTAGGTCGTGCGAAGCCATTCACATATGGAGTGAACAAGCACTGCAAACTTGCACTCCCCCACTTGAGACAGCCACATCCCCATGACATGGCGAGTTGCCGTGAAGAGAGGAGCACCAGAGCAGCCGCTCGCTCCACCCATGACAAATTCGCACATCCTTAGCTCTGGCTCAAACACTTTATCAACGTTTCGCCCACGCCTCAGAGGTCCACTGCCGAATGAACATTCGAACCATTACATACTACTACTAGCATTAGTGGAATGCATGCATTCAGTATAAAGACAATCATTGGTATGTGATTCTTCCACCTATCCCATGCATGCATCTGACGGTGTAATTAGAAATTCAGAATGTGAAGATGAACAAACTAGCACGCACTCGGAATCAATCACTGGAATGTGAAAATTTACAGCAGTACTGACCATATCTTGCCGGACAACGCGGTGCCCATCAGGGCGTTGCGTCGCTCGGCGGGGTAGGTGCAGATGCTGTACACACGCGCCTCCCTTTCATGAGCGGAGAACCCCATGGCAGGGCAGCTGTGGTCGATGAATTTGACTGGCCGGTACCTCGTGTTGGTAAGCACCATGATGAGTGACATGTCATGGCTCCACCCTATGGCTCGAAAATGGCCGGGACGGATCTGCCCATCCGAGAACTCGACGAGGAGCGTGGTGTCCTCGGCAACCAGCGCCCCAGGTTGCCTCGAACGGAACGGGGCGAAGGTGTGGGCGACGGAGAACACCAGGGCGAATCGGTCGCAGGAGTGGATGATGCTTCCTGTGCCATAGCACACCGGCGTCAGGGCCTCTTTTTTGGGGGCGCTGCTCTCCCCCTCCTCCTTCTTCTCCTCCCCCTCCTCTCCCATGAGCTCCTCGTCGCTGTCCTGGTTCCCCTCGTCTCCCAGCTGTGGTTCGGAGGGCTCCTTGAAGGCCCTCAGGCTCACCACGGACTCGAGGTGCTTCTCCACGAGTGCACGAACCACCCGGCTGGTCTCCTCGTCGCTGGCCATCGTCGCTCTCTCGGTGCAGGAAACGTCGGGGAAGAAGAAGAAATCTCTGCAGAAAGGAGCTTTTTTTCCTCATTACTAGTCTTTCTTCTTAAAACAATGGAGACGCATTTGGCTGTGAGAAAAATCACCAAGCAATAGGGTGAGGCAGATCTCTTCAAGAAACAAAAGAAGGTGCAAGAAAAATCACCAAGCAATCGAGGGCTGAGGCACTTGTCTTTCTTCTTAGCGCTGGAGCATTTCTCTGAAGAAAGGAGCCGCAATAGGGTGAGAAGATTGGAAGGAAACCAGCTCAGATCTTCGAAGAACACAAGAAAATGAAGGAAATTTACCAAGCAACACCCACGCGGCTGAGCGGCTCTCTGTCCGCCTCCCTGCCTTCTTGAAACAAAGATGCGCCTTGCTACTCTTGGCCGCTCCCTCTGAGAGACGGACGGGGACACGGGTCAAACTGGTCAAGGACAAAGTGGGGAGGGGGTCTCGTCTTCCTGGTCAAACTGGTCTCCAGAGAGGAGAAAATATTTTTTGCTGTGGGGGGTGGTCTACAGCTACAGGAGTACAGGGGTTCAGAGAGGACTGCTTTTTGTGGTAGCAGTTCGAGCAACTGGTCGCTCCGGTGAAAGGCTGCTTGCTTTTCATGTGTAAACAGCTGTGCCAAAATCCAGAAGCCCTGTGGCGGCGGGTGGGCGTTTGTTTTGGAGGGAGTGTGGAATTCAGATTTGGTATTACCCGCCCAACAATTTAGGGCCACTTTGATTCAACGGATTTGGAATTTTGGAGGATTCTAATAGGTAGGATATTTTTCCTAGGATGGTGTTTGATTCTTCGATCAATGAATTTTTTTTCTTAGAGCAACTCCAACGCGCCAACCCAAACACCCATGTCCGCTTTTACGCTTGGGTCGACGCTTGCGCCTAACGCTGGCCCGACCCATTTTTGTGCTCGTGCGAAAAAAAGCATTGCCGGCAACATTTTGAAAAATAAAAACGGTAATTAAACATTAACTAAAACATTAAAGAAAACTAAACTACGAGGAGGCTCCTTGCCCTAGGCGTCCTTGTCGTCGTCGTAAGGGCCGGTGAGGTTAATGAGCATCGGTGCCGGGCTAGCCCAAGGGAACGTCGTCGACCAGGCTCGAGCGACGTCGTCCGTCGCGGGCCGTATCGCCACCGGCTGGGCTGGCCCAGCGCGGGCAAGGCGCTCCTCCTACGCGCCGCGCTCTAGCATCTCGAGGTACTCGCCCTCGCGGCGTTCCTCGGCCAGCCTTCGCTACCGCCACTGCTCGAGGTAGGCCTGCTCCTGCGCCGGCGTAGCCCCCATCTAGATTGGTGGCGCTCAGACCCATTCGCGCACTCGCTCGGTCCGTGTGTAGCGCTCGATGGGGGTTGGCTCCGGCTCCGGCTCCGGCTCGGCCTTGACGGGGGGACGACGTCCTGAACGGCGGCACAACACAGTCACCGGCCGCGGAGAGCGCCATGGCCTCCGTCATGCGTGCCTGGTACGCCTCCTCCTTGCGCCACTCCTCCTCCTCGCTTTCGCAGAGGACTGCCGCCAGCGCCGCCTGGTAGACGGCCTCCTCCTCCTAGTCCTCATCGCGCACGACAAGGGGCAGCGACGGGGAGCCATGCCGCACGTCGCGGACGCCACGTCTCTTGGCCTCCTCGTGCTCGAAGGCGGACCACTGCTCCCAAGCGGGGGAGTCTAACGCGTAGCGGGATCATGGATCTGCTCCGGCGTCAGCAGCTGCCGCCGGCGCCACACCTCCTCCGTGTGCGCCCGCGCCGACAGCGGCGCCGCAGGCAGTGTGGTCCTCTCCGGATCCAAGTGCCAATCGTGCGGCAGCGTCACGTCGGGCTAGGGAGGAGGACACGGTGCTCCCAGTGCCACTCCGCCTGGTGCACTCGGACGCTGATGCGTTGCCTCAGCCGACGGGAAGACGCGGGGGCGGAGGTGGGGGGAGCGCGCGGGAAGGGCCAACGGGGGCCTTGCCCTTGGCCTTGCCGGAGAAGAAGCCCATTTGCGGTGCTAGGGTTTGTCGCCGACGAGGAAGCACATGTGGTGGCGAGATGGGGACGGGGGCTTCTGGAAGCGGATGAGGACGGCCCCCCACTGCACACTCGGATTTAAAAAGGCAGACCACGGTCGCTGACGTGTGGGCCCACGATGGGCGGTC
The DNA here is from genome assembly GCF_018294505.1 of Triticum aestivum. NCBI lineage: Eukaryota > Viridiplantae > Streptophyta > Magnoliopsida > Poales > Poaceae > Triticum > Triticum aestivum. The sequence continues at coordinate 620,141,166 of NC_057799.1, read as the reverse complement.
GTCATTAATAAATACGACTATGGTAGTTGGGAGGCTGCCAGATGGGGATGCGGCGGACACCGAAGGGACGCGCGGCGAGTCTACTTCGCGTCCGCGCTGACGCATTTCAGCCGCAAATTCGGGCCGTAAATGGGTCCGCGCGGACGCGTTTTGAGAACTAGAGAATACCCCGCGCGTTGCTACGGGAATTAATTGCAATATATTTTAGTGATTTCATTGTATGAAGCTTCCGTAGTTGAATTAATAATATATGAACTAAAGCTAAAAATAAATATCATATATTGTATTTGATTATTGCATAGTCAGATTTTTTTTGAATACAAGTGGAATAACTTAATGGAAAACCATTTTTCATGCATGTTGAGTGAACCTTTGATGAGGTAGCATGTGTGGTGAGGTGAAATGTGTGCATTAGATCAACTAATAATGAAAAACTTTTTCTCATGCATGTAGTGGTGGGCCTTTGATGAGGTAGCATGTATGCATGTTAAGATAAATAGGATAGTGGGGATCAATTTCTTACCTATATAGGATAGGTCGGCGCGTTGGGCCAACATTTTTGTCCGCGGTGACCCAAACGGATAGCGGCAGACGAAATGGGTACCTGCGTTAGAGTTGCTCTTAGGATTCCTTTGTATTAGTTTTTGTAATTAATTTTTCAACCTCGTGTAAAGAATCTTACATTTTTTTGCGTGCAGATGACATGTCATTATATTCATGTGTGTTAGAAATCCCACGAATCAAAGAGGCCTTCGTTTGTTTGGTCGGTTAGACAATTCCCTGGTGGAAACTCGAGTGAATACTAGCCGTCGCTGGCTCTCACACAGGCCAACTCCACCGCGCAACCCCATCCTGTCCGTACGCGTCCGTTTGGAATAAAACGGACGAATAGCGCGGCCCAACGCGCGGCCTTAAACGGACAAATGTTCGGATTTCGTCCTTTTCGACCCATCCCGGCCCAAACTTGCGCTCGGTTTGGGGTGAAAAGGACGCGCGCGGACGGCCTCGACGCATGCCCTTGTCCCCCCTCCCGTGGCCCGCCTGTCGGGGACACTAGCAGTCCCTCTGCTCCCAACGCTTCCATCCCCTCTCTCCCGCCCCGCCCCGCCGCCGGCGCCGCCGCTATTCTCCGGCCGCCTCCTCACCGCGCAGCCCCCCTGTCGTCCCTATCAAACCACGTCTCGACATGGCCGCCACCACGCCCGCGCTTTCGCCGTAGTTTTGGCCGTCAATCAGAGGAGGTTTGGTCGTCGCCGTCTTTGCCGGTGGCAGAGGGGACGCGACCGCCGACGACGTACCACGGCGGCCTCGACAGCTTCCGACGAGAGCTCCAGAGCGGCCATTAGCCGGCCGACAACCATCCCTGCTGCGTCGAGGTGATCATCGCGGCCTCTTCGCCACCACGACCGCAAGGTGTTCGATATTTTGCCCACAAAGGTATGGACAGTGGAGATGAGTTTTTCTTCCATCACTTCCTTTGTTCATCGGACGATTCGTCGTCGGATGATGAAGATCTTGTGGTGGCTGCACTGGTCGTTCACGACCACATTCAACGGCAGCTTCCTCGGTACAGGGGGTCAGTCCCTGGCCGTGCTCCCAACCTGAACCGCAACAGGGAGAGAGGCCACGCCCTGCTCTACCCGATTACTTTGCGAACACTCCGCTTTTCAAGCCGGATAAATTTCGTCGCCGTTTTCGTATGGCAAGGCATGTGTTCAATCGTATCCGAGAGGGAGTGGTTGCTCATGACCCATACTTCGAGTGCAAGACGGATGCCCTTGGCAAGCTTGGATTCTCCTCTTACCAGAAATGCACCGCGGCCATCTGCATGCTTGCATATGGTATTCCAGGCAATCTGGTGGATGAGTATGTGCATATGAGTGAGACAACATGTCTAATGTCAATGTACAAGTTTTGCCAGGCTGTGATCGAGGTGTTTGGCCAAGAGTACTTGAGGCAGCCAACTGCCGCTGATACAGAGAGATTGTTGGCGACCAACGCAGCTAGAGGCTTTCCAGGCATGCTTGGCGGCATAGATTGTATGCACTGGGAGTGGAAGAACTGTCCATTTGCTTGGCAGGGCCAGTACAAGGGGCATGTCAACAGGTGCACTGTCATATTAGAAGCGGTGGCATCGCAGGATCTTTGGATATGGCATTCTTTCTTCGGCATGGCAGGTTCTCACAATGATATCAAGGTGTTGCAGCGTTCTCCAGTCTTCGCGAGGCTTGCAGAAGCCCACTCCCCACCTGTCAACTTTGAGATCAACGGTCACCAGTACAACAAGGGATACTATCTAGCCGATGGTATATATCCTCAGTGGTCAACTTTTGTGAAGACAATCTCGAAACCCCAAGGTGAGAAGAGAAAGGGATTTGCCCAAGTGCAAGAGAGTGTTAGAAAGGATGTGGAACGTGCTTTTGGTGTGCTTCAATCCCGGTGGGGTATCGTTCGAAACCCTGCACTGTCATGGGATGAAAGGAAGCTTTGGGAGGTGATGACTGCTTGTGTGATCATGCACAACATGATCGTCGAGGACGAGTGTGATGAGAGTATCTTCGACCAAGGGTTTGATTATCAAGGTGAAAATATTGAGCCCCTGCACCAAGACCCGGCCACATTTGAACAGTTTGTCCAATTCCACCGTGAGATGCGTGATTGGCACACTCATTTGAATCTTCAAAATGACTTGGTTGAGCACGTGTGGGATCACATTGGCAACCAATAGATGTATTGGTTCATTTTATGTCCAGTCAAGACAATTTCGATTTGGTTGTAAAACTATTTTATTAAAGACAATTTCAAATATTTGGGTTGTAAAACTATTTTAATTTTCAGACAAATATTTGGGTTGTAAACTAGTTTTGATGAAAATATGGGCATTTTTGGCCCTGACGGACAGGATGGGGCCAACGGATGCGGCCGCGCGTTGGGCGCACGGCCACCGCATCCCAGGACACGTCCGGACACGACCGCATTACCCTACCCAAACAGGCAGAATCCGGACAAAACGGACGCCCGTTTGGGGTCGCGTGGTGGAGTTGGCCTCAGTGCCCATCAGCAAAACTGAGGCATGCTGCTTGTGTGGCTCTCCTTCACCCCTTCCCGTGTTGTTGGCTCATGCCCAGTGGCGGGATGCACTACCCCTCGCTTGGTCGCCACGGTGTCCCAAGCCTCGATGTTTGCGCCTCCTCTCCGACTCTAGGCCCTGCTCGCGCTCTCTGCCGTGTGCTCCCTTCGGCCTGAGATCCCTAGGTTCCTCTCCTCCACAGCCATGTTGCCTATGTCAACCACACTCAATTGGAACACAAGACTTGGGGGGGGGGGGGGCTAACCCCATGTTGATCTGTCTCCGGGGGGAATCTCTCCAGTAGCTCCTTCTAGCGGCAGCAGCGACGATGCCCCTGGCACCACTTACCTTCTTCGAGGCATCGTTGTGGAGCTTCAGCGCATCCACCTAGGATCTTGCATTGGATTATCTGCGGGCCCTCGTGTTATTGTCCCCTTCTCTGCAACCTGATAATCTCTTCTTCTTGCATTGTGAGTTCTCCTGCAACATTCTGTCCCGTTTTTTTGCTTGGATCCTCCGTTATCGCCAACTCGGGGTTGTGAGTGTTCTCCATTTATAGAAAGCCATGGGTTGAGATATTTTTTCGAAGGCCTCTCTGTGATCATGTCACTCCTCCGCTACTTCATGCCAACCCCTTCTGGTGCTGAATTAACCCTCTCTTTGTGCATGCTCATTGGGCCGGCGTCCCCCCCCCCCCCCCCCCCCTCCGCCATCCTCATCTTGCCACATGAAAGACCGCCCTAATGTTGGGTGCTTGATGTCTAAGGGTTGGCAATGGCACAACTCCCTGGCAGTGGAACCATGTGTTATCCCATGTCATCGGCTTCGATGTTGTTGTTGCTCGTGTGCTCTCACGATGACCTCTGAATTTGTCACCGTGTTGTCTTGCTAGTGTTGCTTCGTAGATGGTTCAGCATAACCAGTGCTGCTTCACCAACCACCTAATTTTTAGGTTGTTGGTGTTTGCGTTGTGTTGTAATTATGTTTGGGTGTTTTGTTTTTCCTGTTCTTTTTGACCTGGTTGTCCTCATAAACTGGATCATTTTCTTCGAATAGAGACAATATTCAGGTGGGACCTCCCCCGTTGACATGTTCAAAAAATATGTTTTTCTCTTGCTTATTTCTGGTAAAAAAAATCTGTTGAAGAAGATTTGATGTACTATTTGTCAAGGATTATTACTTGATGCCTTTCATGAATGGAGTGGTGTATCAGATTTTTGGGAAGGGTGCAGATCTCAAAACTTCCGTTCATGGTGATTCTTTTCATGATCTAATCCTTCTTCATGGTTCAAACAAGATTTTGTGTTCTAATTTCGTGTTCATGACACACTGAAGAAAATTAGTTACATTTTTGTTCAAGGTTCATGTTCACATCCGGACCATTCTTGAGCCAATGGTAAAAAGAATTATACTCCCTTCGTTCCAAAATAGATGACTCAACTTTATACTAACTTTATACTAAAGTTGAGTCATCTATTTTGGAACGGATTTTCAAAATGGTTTTTTCCAAAACGGATTAAAAAAAAGAATTATTTATGATTGTAGAACCGCTCATGCTGTAGCCTGTAGGCCGAAACAGATTTCTTGATAAAATTGTAGTATGAAAAAAATGTTCCATTGTTGATAAAGAAAACATGTAACGTACAAATCCATCTGTTCTGAATATTCTTGCATCCTTTGTTATGCAATAATAATTGTGTTCCATGAACGACAATTCCTGAGTGCAGTTCATCCATAGGAACACAGAAAACAGAAGAGCACATGTTTGACGTTTCCCGTTTCATGCTAAAACATGCATAGCTCTGTTTACTAGGCCACCACTTTTGTGCTGATTTGACCACACAGCGTACAAAATACACAAGACTGTCCACTGCCGTGGCCGAAAGCCTCCCAGTTTCCGTGTTCAACCGCGCATACAAGTGTACTGTAGCAGTAGCTCACATATACGTAGATGTTAACGAAGTGAGCAAACATATAACCTACAGTAACTGACAGAACCTTAATAGTTAAGCAAAAATGTCTTGCTCATGATCACCTCTCACTCCTGATCAGAACACACGGCACGTACGAGATTACAAAAATGAAACGACCACGTCGGAGCTGGACTAAAGGGAACAAGTCACTGCGCGTGTATGAGAGGGAGAGAGGGGATGGATGGAGAAGGCGAGCCCGGAATACGGAATGAGATCCTCTAACATTCCAAGGGAAGTCAGAGAGAGCTACAGCTCCCTGACATTGCTTCACTAGGCACGCATAAACAGTGATTCGAACACGCTCTTATGTACAGTAATTCGCTACAGTAATCATCTGCAGCTTTTTGTCTACAGTCCCTGCTTTACTCCCTGACTTTCCTCCACTATTTTACACAATGGCCCACTGTAGCTCTCTGCCTTTGCTCCTGCAAGTCAGAGGAGCCGGCTCCCGGAATACGAGCATGAGCAGCAGCTGTGGCGTAATGGCGTCAGAGAATCAACTAGCTAGCTGATGCATGCCTACGGGCTGGGCGTCGGCCCGGTCTTCCGCTAGACCCATGTCCAATCGCCAACTTTACGTCCTGTCAAAGTACTGTTGCATTTTTTTTTCTGAAAATCAAAAGGAAAGGAAACGCTCTCATTTTCCTTGCCAAAGTTTTTGCAGATCACGGAGTATCTCCGGAGCCAAACCTCAAAACTGCTCCTCCGTCTTGGCCCTTATCTTTGGTGGAGTTGCAGCTATGGAGGTGTGGCACCAGGAGATGGGACTTGGAGATGATGACTGAGATGGATCTCGGTCGCTAGGGTTGGAGGTGAGTATATAGGATGGGCCTCCTCCGTTGATGTAGCCTCTCCTCCTTTCATCCAAGGGCTCCAGGGGAGCCAAACCCTCTCCCAAAACATGCGTTGGTCGTCAAGTAACACGTTGGAACAAACTGTGATGAAATCAAAGCAAAATCGACAAAGTTATGACTGGTTTACTAGTGTCGTCGGCCTCTGGTGCCAGTGCAGGTATGACCCTTTGCGCTTGTACCAATGGTCACTGAACACTCCGGCCTCCAGGAGCTATCTCGTATTTTGATCGTCATTTCTTCGTACAAACTCCGATTTTGAAGTTTTTGGCTCGTTGGATTCCTCTAGAAAAAACCAATTCACCCAAGGCATTGGATCTTCAATTCGGATACTTTAATAAATGTTAAAACACTAAACACTCAATAGGGCTCTAATCTAGTGCCTGGAACTTCTCTAGGTTTCCTGTAACTTGGTGCTTTTTTGATGTGCCAAGTGCATGAACATACCGATACACCTACATAGACCCCAAAACAAAGAAAAACTAACAAAAACTAAATAAAAATAAAAGTTGGGAAATGAACATAGTAAAATGAGTAAAGACCGAAAACTATGCATTGAGGATATGAATAAGTGCAAGATGGTATGATATGGGAGATTTTGGCACTAAAGTATACTCTAAAAAGTATGCATAGAATCCACTCATCAATGTCACAAAGGTAGTGATTGTGCCGGTGGATTTTGTTGGGAAACGTAGCATGCAATTTCAAAAAAATTCCTACGCTCACGCAAGATGCAACGAGAGGGGGAGAGTGTGTCCACGTACCCTCGTAGACCGAAAGCGGAAGCGTTTGACAACGCGGTTGATGCAGTCGAACTTCTTCTCGTTCCGACCGATCAAGCACCGAACGTACGGCACCTCCGAGTTCTGCACACGTTCAGCTCGATGACGTCCCTCGAACTCTTGATCCAGCAAAGTGTCGAGGGAGAGTTCCATCAGCACAACGGCATGGTGACGGTGATGGTGAGGTGATCCGCGCAAGGCTTCGCCTAAGCACTACGTGAATATGACGGGAGGCGTAAACTGTGGAGGGGGGCGCCGCACACGGCTAGGAATCAATGTTGTGTGTTCTAGCGGTGCCCCCCACATATATATATATAGGTGGGAGAGGGAGGGGAGCAGTAAGGGGCGCCCCAAGTAGGAGGGATCCTACTTGGGCGCCTCCTACAAGTCGGCCTCCCCCCTTCCATAAGTATCGGAGGGGGAAGGAAAGAGAGGGGGGAGGGAAGGAAAGGGGGAGGCCGAATCCTCCCCTTTCCTTCTCCCTTCCCTCCTTTCCTTCTCCTCCTATTTTGGCCTATATGGGGGCGCACCAGCCCCTTGTGGGCTGATCTGTCCCTCTCTTGGCCCAATAAGGACCATATCTTTGTCGGGCATGCCCGGAACCCCTTCCGGTGACTCGATATGTACCCGGTACCCTCTGGAACACTTTCGGTGTCCAAATACTATCGTCCTATATATCAATCTTTACCTCTCGACCATTTCGAGACTCCTCGTCATGTCCGTGATCTCATCCGGGACTCCGAACAACATTCGGTCACCAAATCACATAATTCATATAATGCAAAATCATCATCGAACGTTAATCGTGAGGACCCTACGGGTTCAAGAACTATGTAGACATGACCGAGACACCTCTCCGGTCAATAACCAACAGCGGAACCTGGATGGTCATATTGGTTCCTACATATTCTATGAAGATTTTATCGGTCGTACCGTAATGACAACATACGTTATTCCCTTTGTCATCGGTATGTTACTTGCCCGAGATTCAATCGTCGGTATCTTCATACCTAGTTCAATCTCATTACCGGCAAGTCTCTTTACTCGTTCCGTAATACATCATCCCGCAACTAACTCATTAGTCACATTGCTTGCAAGGCTTCTTATGATGTGTATTACCGAGAGGGCCCAGAGATACCTCTCCGATACTCGGAGTGACAAATCCTAATCTCGATCTATGCCAACCCAACAAACACCTTCGGAGATACCTGTAGAGCATCTTTATAATCACCCAGTTACGTTGTGATGTTTGATAGCACACAAGGTATTTCTCCGGTATCCGGGAGTTGCATAATCTCATAGTCGAAGGAATATGTATTTGACATGAAGAAAGCAATAGCAATAAAACTGAACAATCATAATGCTAAGCTAACGAATGGGTCTTGTCCATCACATCATTCTCCTAATGATGTGATCCCGTTATCAAATGACAACTCACATCCATGGTCAGGAAACCTTAACCATCTTTGATCAATGAGCTAGTCAAGTAGAGGCTCACTAGGGACACAGTGTTTGTCTATGTATTCACACATGTATTTAGGTTTCCGATCAATACAATTCTAGCATGAATAATAAACATTTATCATGAATAAGGAAATATAAAATAACAACTTTATTATTGCCTCTAGGGCATATTTCCTTCAGATTTCGGATATGCGTCTTTGAGCAACACGATGCCGACCGTGGCGCCAGACTCTCTCCGCCCGACTTAGCTAGGATAGAGGGGAAGAAAAGTGAAAAGAATATGACCCGTGGCTGGGAACGGTTATGACCGGCAAAGAGTGGTACTAAAAATGATGAAGAGAGAGTGGTGTCGGGGACATACAGTGAGGGTTTCATTATGGAGAGGTAGTGAACGCTTGAATATAACAGGACACGAACAATGCAATACTGACCTGTGGAAAAAACGAAGGGCCTGATTTGAATGAACTACACAGATGGATCAATTTTATTGGTCGGTTAGTGAGTACCTTTGGTCTTATTTGACCATCGGTAATAGCTATCACTGATCGTTCAGTTTTAGACCGGTTTGTGATAAACATCTTGCCTAGCCCGAAAGTCGTTATTACCGAGTACCGACACCACTTTGGTGGCCATTTAGTGTATGCGCACATGAGTGATGCATGGCCAGTGGATGGTCAGTGGTGAGGGGTCAATAGTGTTTGAATCTATAGTCGTGTTTATTTCTGCACAAAAATAACACCAAGGAAAAACTCTGTTGGAAACAATGTCAACCGGGTTAGTTTTTATTCGAATTATGCAAACTAGAGGGCAAAAACATAGCAAAAGTGCTTGAAAAATATATACATTTGAGATGTATCAACTCCTCTAAGATTAGATCATTGTTTGTCCTCAAGAAATTTAGTTGACAAACTGGCGCGACAAACAAAACTTCTACTAGCACTTTTATTTAGTGTATGCATAGAAATTTAGTCCATTATCACTTTACATTTATCTTATGAGATTAACAGAATGAATAAAAAAGGCTTAAGAACTATGTTCTCTTGCGATAAGATTTCAATCAATTAGGAAGTTATAATAAAGCATCTGAAATACCAACATGATCGAAAAATAGACATAATAAAAATATGACAACATGGTCTCCCGCTGGTATTTTTGTGAGCAAAACATAAATGCAAGACACCAATGAAATTCAAGTGGTGACTAGATATTATTATTCAGTATAGAGCATCACATTCATACATCACATAATGCTACTTAGACCAAATGCATCTTAAACTAACAATGGTAACTATGCTTTCTGAGTTGGTGCTCTAGGAAGGTCATGACACAACATAAAATTAAATAGATAAACCCTTCACAGAGGGGAGCAGGGATTGCCATACGCTTGTTTTAACAAACTGGCAAACTTGTGACACCATATTTTGGAAGGTTGTTTTCAGAATTTCAAGACTAGAAAGGCATGTTTAACCCCCATTCTTCTTGTAATAAATACTTTGGAACTTTGCACTTTGAACTTTATTTTCTTGCTTCCATTTGCTAGGATTTTTGGAACTTTTAATAGACTTGATTTATTTGATCGCAACCATTACAAGAAGAACAGAAAACTACTCATTTCCCTCCTTTAGAAACTTAGACAACAAAATAGGGGCGCGATGATGACAATTTACTTGCAATGACTTCTTCAACCCATGATAAGTAGGTATAGTGGACTCTTTATGGAAATAAACTTTGGATTAGGATTTTGGATGCACAAGCAATATTTTTGCTTAGTACGGGCGAAGGTTAGCAATGGACTAAGAAGCGACCAACTAGACAACATATTCATCATAATCATGCATTTTGAATAAGTAAGCATTAAGCGGCAACATGAACATGATGCGATATTCTAAATTCATAACACCTTTGAGGTCAAAATGGAATTATTATAGACATGTGTAAACATGTGCCAAGTGAAGCCACTTGATTACTTCAGACATGAGTACCATGTTAACATACCATATTAAGCCAAATTTTAATGAATAATACTGCAGGATCGATAACATATGAAGAAGCACTGCCTTTTTTGAGATGATCTTGATTACATGCATAATACTAAGAATAACTCACCTAATAGTCCAAGAACTAACAAAAATAACTGGTCATTGTTCCTCTAGGTAATGCTTAAACGAAAAACATGATGAGTACAATGGCTGCCACCGGACGGAATCCTGCTACTGATCCAACTGGGAGTACGAAACAAATAATCGCACCAACTAGGAGTCCATATCGAAGTTTCTTAAAGGTTTCTATCCGGGGTGGCATCTCATTGTTTTGGATGTGCATAACATTTATTTATATATACTTCCTGCTCATCTATCTTGACTTGCTTCTCATCCATCTTGACTTACTTCTCTCGTGCGTATGCCAATGCATCATCCCACTAGGCTCTAAGTGATCAAGTACAGTGCTCGGCCAACTGGGTTATGCAAGGCATTAAGAGATCGACCCATATCCATGTGTGGCAAGAGAATGTTTTCTGCATGTGTGTGCACATAATGCCATGAGAAACGAGAGTTGCATGCGAAATTACAAATTTATCAATTAATTAATTACCAGAGAGATATGTTTTGTTATACCTCAGTTACCTTACCTACACACATGAGGAATTATCGAATTGCATTCCTTCATGCTTCATGTGTACAAGGTTATCTTCACAGCAAGACATTTGTATGCACAAAGGAGCACAAGTGGGCTCCCATGTCGGGGGGGGGGGGGGAAGGGGGGCTTTGCTGCCAGCGGTGTACGAAATGCAGCAGGATAGGTGTTGGGGAACGCAGTAATTTCAAAAAATTTCCTACGCACACACAAGATCCATCTAGGTGATGCATAGCAACGAGTGGGAGAGTGTGTCCATGTACCCTCGTAGACCGAAAGCGGAAGCGTTTTATCAACACAGTTGATGTAGTCGTACGTCTTCATGATCCGACCGATCCTAGCACAGAACGTACGGCACCTCCGTGTTCAGCACACGTTCAACTCGATGACGTCCCTCGTACTCTTGATCCAGTTGAGGCTGAGGGAGAGTTCCGTCAGCACGACGGTGTGGCGACAGTGATGATGAAGTTACCGGCGCAGGGCTTCACCTAAGCACTACGACGATATGACCGAGGTGTGTAACTTTGGAGGGGGGCACTGCACACGGCTAAGAGATTGTCTGTTATGCCTTTGGGGTGTCCCCTGCCCACGTATATAAAGGAGGGAGGAGGAGGAGGCCGGCCCAAGAGGGGGCGCGCCAAGTCTGGGGAGTCCTACTAGGACTCCTAAGTCCTAGTAGGATTCCCCTTTTCCTTTCTGGAGTAGGAGAGAAGAAAGAGGGAAAGAGAGAGGGAGTAGGAAAGGGAAAGGGGGGGGGGGCGCTGCCCCCTTTCCCCTAGTCCAATTCGGACCCATGGGGGGCGCGCGCCTCCTTCCCTTTGGCATGCCTCCTCTATTCCCGTATGGCCCAATAAGGCCAAATACTTCTCCCGGCGAATTCCCGTAACTCTCCGGTACTCCGAAAAATACCCGAATCACATGGAACCTTTCCGATGTCCGAATATAGCCTTCCAATATATCGATCTTTACCTCTCGACCATTTCGAGACTCCTCGTCATGTCCCCTATCTCATCCGGGACTCCGAACAAACTTCGGTCATCAAATCACATAACTCATAATACAAATCGTCATCGAACCTTAAGCGTGCGGACCCTACGGGTTCGAGAACTATGTAGACATGATCGAGACACATCTCCGGTCAATAACCAATAGCGGAACCTGGATGCTCATATTGTCTCCTACATATTCTACGAAGATCTTTATCAGTCAAACCGCATAACAACATACGTTGTTCCCTTTGTCATCGGTATGTTACTTGCCCGAGATTCGATCATCGGTATCCTCATACCTAGTGCAATCTCATTACCAGCAAGTCTTTTTACTCGTTCTGTAATGCATCATCCCACAACTAACTCATTAGTTACAATGTTTGCAAGGCCTATAGTGATGTGCATTACCGAGAGGGCCCAGAGATACCTCTCCGATACACGGAGTGACAAATCCTAATCTCGATCTATGTCAACTCAACAAACACCATCGGAGACACCTGTAGAGCATCTTTATAATCACACAGTTACGTTGTGACGTTTGATAGCACACAAGGTGTTCCTCTGGTATTCGGGAGTTGCATAATCTCATAGTCTGAGGAACATGTATAAGTCATGAAGAAAGCAGTAGCAATGAAACTGTAACGATCATAATGCTAAGCTAATGAATGGGTCTTGTCCATCACATCATTCTCCTAATGATGTGATCCCATTCATCAAATGACAACACATGTCTATGGTTAGGAAACATAACCATCTTTGATAAATGAGCTAGTCAAGTAGAGGTATACTAGGGACACTTTGTTTTGTCTATGTATTCACACATGTACTAAGTTTCCGGTTAATACAATTCTAGCATGAATAATAAACATTTATCATGAAATAAGGAAATAAATAATAACTTTATTATTGCCTCTAGGGCATATTTCCTTCAGTCTCCCACTTGCACTAGAGTCAATAATCTAGTTCACATCGCCATGTGATTTAACACCAATAGTTCACATCACCATGTGATTAACACCCATAGTTCACATCGCCATGGACCAACACTCAAAGGGTTTACTAGAATCAGTAATCTTAGTTCACATCGCCATGTGATTAACACCCAAAGAGTACTAAGGTGTGATCATGTTTTGCTTGTGAGAGAAGTTTAGTCAACGGGTCTGCCATATTCAGATCCGTATGTATTTTGCAAATTTCTATGTCAACAATGCTCTGCATGGAGCTACTCTAGATAATTGCTCCCACTTTCAATATGTATCCAGATTGAGACTTAGAGTCATCTGGATCAGTGTCAAAACTTGCATCGATGTAACCCTTTACGACGAACCTTTTGTCATCTCCATAATCGAGAAACATATCCTTATTCCACTAAGGATAATTTTGACCGCTATCCAGTGATCTACTCCTAGATCACTATTGTACTCCCTTGCCAAACTTAGTGTAGGGTATACAATAGATCTGGTACACAACATGGCATACTTTATAGAACCTATGGCTGAGGCATAGGGAATGACTTTCATTCTCTTTCTATCTTCTGCCGTGGTCGGGCTTTGAGTCTTACTCAATTTCACACCTTGCAATACAGGAAACAACTCCTTCTTTGACAGTTCCATTTTGAACTACTTCAAAAATTTGTCAAGGTATGTACTCATTGAAAAAACTTATTAAGCGTCTTCATCTATCTCTATAGATCTTGATGCTCAATATGTAAGCAGCTTCATCGAGGTCTTTCTTTGAAAAACTCCTTTTATGCTTTCCAAAAAATTCTACATCATTTCCGATCAACAATATGTCATTCACATATACTTATCAGAAAGGTTGTAGTGCTCCCACTCACTTTCTTGTAAATACAGGCTTCATCGCAAGTCTGTATAAAACTATATGCTTTGATGAACTCATCAAAGCGTATATTCCAACTCTGAGATGCTTTGCACCAGTCCATGGATGGATCGCTGGAGCTTGCACATTTGTCAGCACCTTTAGGATCGACAAAACCTTCTGGTTGCATCATATACAACTCTTCTTTAAGAAATCCATTAAGGAATGTAGTTTTGACATCCATTTGCCAGATTTCATAAAATGTGGCAATTTGCTAACATGATTCGGACAGACTTAAGCATCGCTACGAGTGAGAAAATCTCATCGTAGTCAACACCTTGAACTTTTTCAAAAACCTTTTTCGACAAGTCTAGCTTTGTAGATAGTAACACTACTATCAACGTCCGTCTTCCTCTTGAAGATCCATTTATTTTCTATGGCTTGCCATCATCGGACAAGTCAACCAAAGTCCACACTTTGTTCTCATACATGGATCCCATCTCAGATTTCATGGCCTCAAGCCATTTCGCGGAATCTGGGCTCATCATCGCTTCCTCATAGTTCGTAGGTTCGTCATGGTCAAGTAACACTCCAGAATAGGATTACCGTACCACTCTGGTGCGGAACGTACTCTGGTTGACCTACGAGGTTTGGTAGTAACTTGATCCGAAGCTTCATGATCATCATCATTAACTTCCTCACTAATTGGTGTAAGCATCACTTGAACTGATTTCAGTGAAGAAATACTTTCCAATTCGGGAGAAGGTACAATTACCTCATCAAGTTCTACCTTCCTCCCACTCACTTCTTTCGAGAGAAACTGCTTCTCCAGAAAGGATCTATTCTTAGCAACAAAGATCTTGCCTTCGGATCTGTGATAGAAGCTGTACCCAACAGTCTCTTTTGGGTATCCTATGAAGACACATTTCTCCGATTTGGGTTCGAGCTTATCAGGTTGAAGCTTTTTCACATAAGCATCACAGCCTCAAACTTTAAGAAACGACAACTTGGGTTTATTGCCAAACCACAGTTCATAAGGTGTCGTCTCAACGGATTTAGATGGTGCCCTATTTAACGTGAATGCACGTGTCTCTAATGCATAACCCCAAAACGATAGTGGTAAATCAGTAAGAGACATCATAGATTGCACTATATCCAATAAAGTACGGTTATGACGTTTGTACACACCATTATGCTGTGGTGTTCCATGTGGCATGAGTTTGTGAAACTATTCCACATTGTTTTAATTGAAGGCCAAACTCGTAACTCAAATATTAGCCTCTACGATCAGATCGTAGAAACTTTATTTTCTTGTTACGATGATTCTCTACTTCACTCTGAAAATCTTTGAACTTTTCAAGTGTTTCAGACTTGTGTTTCATCAAGTAGATATACACATATATTCTCAAATCATCTGTGAAGGTCAGAAAACAATGATACCCGCCGTGAGCCTCAACACTCATTGGACCGCATACATCGGTATGTATTATTTCCAATAAGTCAGTGGCTCGCTCCATTGTTCCGGAGAACGGAGTCTTAGTCATCTTGCCCATGAGGCATGGTTCGCAAGCATCAAATGATTCATAATCAAGTGATTCCAAAAGTCCATCGGCATGGAGTTTCTTCATGCGCTTTACACCAATATGACCTAAACGGTAGTGCCACAAATAAGTTGCACTATCATTATTAACTTTGCATCTTTTGGTTTCAATATTTATGAATATGTGTATCACTGCGATCGAGATTCAATAAACCATTTACATTGAGTGTATGACCATAAAAGGTTTTTATTCATGTAAATAGAACAACAATTATTTTTTGACTTAAATGAATAACCGTATTGCAATAAACATGATCCAATCATATTCATGCTTAACGCAAACACCAAATAACATTTATTTAGGTTCAACACTAATCCCGAAGGTAAAAGGAGTGTGCGATGGTGATCTTATCAACCTTGGAATCATTTCCAACACATATCGTCACCTCGCCCTTAACTAGTCTCTGTTTATTTTGCAACTCCCGTTTCGAGTTACTACTCTTAGCAACTGAACTAGTATCAAATACCGAGGGGTTGCTATAAACACTAGTAAAGTACACATCAATAACATGTATATCAAATATACCTTTGTTCATTTTGCCATCCTTCTTATCCGCCAAGTATCTAGGGACAGTTCCACTTCCAGTGACCATTTCCTTTGCAGTAGAAGCACTCAGTTTCAGGCTTGAGTCTAGCTTTGAGTTTCTTCACGGAAGTGACAACTTGTTTGTCATTCTTCTTGAAGTTCCCTTTCTATTATTTTGCCCTTTTTCTTGAAACTAGTGGTCTTGTAAACCATCAACACTTGATGCTATTTCTTGATTTCTACCTTCGCCTATTTCAACATCGCGAAGAGCTCGAGAATTACTATCGTCATCCCTTGCATATTATAGTTCATCACGAAGTTCTAGTAACTTGGTCATAGTGACTAGAGAAATTTTTCAATTACTATCTTATCTGGAAGATTAACTCCCACTTGATTCAAGCAATTGTAGTACCCAGACAATCTGAGCACATGCTCACTGGTTGAGCCATTCTCCTCCATTTTGTAGGCAAAGTACCGTCAGAGGTCTCATACCTCTCGACACAGGCATGAGTATGAAATACCAATTTCAACTCTTGGAACATCTTATATGCTCCATGGCGTTCAAAACATTTTTGAAGTCACGGTTCTAAGCCGTAAAGCATGGTGCACTAAACTATCAAGTAGTCATCATACCGAGCTTTGTCAAACGTTCATAACGTCTGTATCTGCTCCTGCAATAGGTCTATCATCTAGCGGTGCATCAAGGACATAATTCTTCTGTGCACCAATGAGGATAATCCTCAGATCACAGACCAAGTCCACATCATTGCTACTATCATCTTTCAACTTAGTTTTCTCTAGGAACATATCATAAATAAAACGGGGAAGCTATTTGCGAGCTATTGATCAACAACATAGATATGCAAATACTATCAGGACTAAGTTCATGATAAATTTAAGTTCAATTAATCATATTACTTAAGAACTCCCACTTAGATAGACATCCCTCGAGTCATCTAAATGACCACGTGATCCATATCAACTAAACCATGTCTGATCATCACGTGAGATGGAGTAGTATTCAATGGTGAACATCACTATGTTGATCATATCTACTATATTATTCACGTTCGAACTTTAGGTCTCCAGTGTTCCGAGGCCATATATGCATATGCTAGGCTCGTCAAGTTTAACCCGAGTATTCTGCATGTGCAAAACTGGCTTGCACCCGTTGTATGTGAACGTAGAGCTTATCACACCCGATCATCACGTGGTGTCTCAGCACGAAGAACTGTCGCAACGGTGCATACTCAGGGAGAACACTTATACCTTGAAATTTTAGTAAGGGATCATCTTATAAAGCTACCACCGAACCAAGCAAAATAAGATGTATAAAAGATAAACATCACATGCAATCAAAATATGTGACATGATATGGCTATCATCATCTTGTGCCTTTGATCTCCATCTCCAAAGTACCGTCATGATTTCTATCGTCACCGGCATGACACCATGATCTCTATCATCTTGATCTCTATCAACGTGTCATCATATGGTCGTCTCGCCAACTATTGCTATCGCATAGCGATAAAGTAAAGCAATTACATGGCACTTGCATCTTATGCAATAAAGAGACAACCATAAGGCTCCTGCTAGTTGCCGATAATTTCAAAAACATGATCATCTCATACAACAATTTATATCTCATCACGTCTTGACCATATCATATCACAACATGCCCTGCAAAAACAAGTTAGACGTCCTCTACTTTGTTGTTGCAAGTTTTATGTGGCTGCTACGGGCTTAGCAAGAACCGTTCTTACCTACGCATCAAAACCACAACGATTTTTCGTCAAGTGTGCTGTTTTAACCTTCTACAAGGACCGGGCGTAGTTACACTCGATTCAACTAAAGTTCGAGAAACAGACACCCACTAGCCACCTGTGTGCGAAGCACGACGGTAGAACCAGTCTCATGAACGCGGTCATGTAATGTCGGTCTGAGCCGCTTCATCCAACAATCCCGCCGAATCAAAGTATGATATGCTGGTAAGCAGTATGACTATCATCGCCCACAATTCTTTGTGTTCTACTCGTGCATATAACATCTACGCATAGACCTGGCTCGGATGCCACTGTTGGGGAACGCTGTAATTTCAAAAAAATTCCTACGCACACGCAAGATCCATCTAGGTGATGCATAGCAACGGGCGGGAGAGTGTGTCCACGTACTCTCGTAGACCAAAAGCGGAAGCGTATCAACGCAGTTGATGTAGTCGTACGTCTTCACGATCCGACCAATGATACGTCTCCAACGTATCTATAATTTTAGATTGCTCAATGTTATATTATCTACTATTTTGGACATTATTGGGCTTTATTATTCACTTTTATATTATTTGTGGGACTAACCTATTAACCGGAGGCCCAGCCCAGAATTGCTGTTTTTTGCCTATTTCAGAGTTCCGCAGAAAAGAAATAACAAACGGAGTCCAAACGGAATGAAACCTTCGGGAACGTGATTTTCAGGAAGATTATGATCCGGGAGACTTGGACCCTACGTCAAGAAACAAAAGAGGAAGCCACGAGGTAGGGGGGCGCGCCCTCCACCCTCGTGGGCCCCCTATTGCTCCACCGATGTACTCCTTCCTCCTATATATACCTACGTACCCCCAAACGATCAGATACGGAGCCAAAAACCTAATTCCACCGCCGCAACCTTCTGTACCCACGAGATCCCATCTTGGGGCCTGTTCCGGAGCTCCGCCGGAGGGGGCATCCATCACGGAGGGCTTCTACATCAACACCATAGCCTCTCCGATGAAGTGTGAGTAGTTTACCTCAGACCTTCGGGTCCATAGTTAGTAGCTAGATGGCTTCTTCTCTCTTTTTGGATCTCAATACAATGTTCTCCCCCTCTCTCGTGGAGATCTATTCGATGTAATCTTCTTTTTGCGGTGTGTTTGTTGAGATCGATGAATTGTGGGTTTATGATCAAGATTATCTAGGAACAATATTTGAATCTTCTCTGAATTCTTTTATGTATGATTGGTTATCTTTGCAAGTCTCTTCGAATTATCAGCTTGGTTTGGCCTACTAGATTGATCTTTCTTGCAATGGGAGAAGTGCTTAGCTTTTGGTTCAATCTTGCGGTGTCCTTTCCCAGTGACAGTAGGGGCAGCAAGACATGTATTGTATTGTTGCCATCGAGGATAACAAGATGTTTTTTATCATATTGCATGAATTTATCCCTCTACATCATGTCATATTGCTTAAAGAGTTACTCTGTTTTCATGAACTAAATACTCTAGATGCATGCTGGATAGCGGTCGATGAGTGGAGTAATAGTAGTAGATGCAGGCAGGAGTCGGTCTACTTGTCTCGGACGTGATTCCTATATACATGATCATACCTAGATATTCTCATAACTATGCTCAATTCTGTCAATTGCTCAACAGTAATCCGTTCACCCACCGTAAAATACTTATGCTCTTGAGAGAAGCCACTAGTGAAACCTATGGCCCCCGGGTCTATCTTCATCATATTAATCTTCCAACACTTAGTTATTTCCTTTGCTTTTTTACTTTGCTTTTATTTTACTTTGCATCTTTATCACAAAAATACCAAAAATATTATCCTATCATATCTATCAGATCTCACTCTCGTAAGTGACCGTGAAGGGATTGACAACCCCTTATCGCGTTGGTTGCGAGGATTTATTGGTATTGTGCAGGTACGAGGGACTCGCGCGTAGCCTCCTACTGGATTGATACCTTGGTTCTCAAAAACTGAGGGAAATACTTACGCTACTTTGCTGCATCACCCTTTCCTCTTCAAGGGAAAACCAACCCAGTGCTCAAGAGGTAGCAACCGATCCTAGCACTGAACGTACGACACCTCCGCGTTCAGCGCACGTTCAACTCGATGACGTCCCTCGTACTCTTGATCCAGTTGAGGCCGAGGGGGAGTTCCATCAGCACGACGGCGTGGCGACGGTGATGATGAAGTTACCGGCGCAGGGCTTCGCCTAAGCACTACGACGATATGACCGAGGTGTGTAACTGTGGAGGGGGGCACCGCACACAGCTAAGAGATTGTCTGTTGTGCCTTTGGGGTGTCCCCTGCCCACGTATATAAAGGAGGGAGGAGGAGGAGGCCGGCCCTAGAGGGCGCGCACCAAGTGTGGGGAGTCCTACTAGGACTCCCAAGTCCTAGTAGGATTCCCCTTTTCCTTTCCGGAGTAGGAGAGAAGAAAGAGGGAAAGAGAGAGGGAGTAGGAAAGGGCAAGGGGGGGGGGGGCGCCCCCTTTCCCCTAGTTCAATTCGGACCCATGGGGGGCACGCGCCTCCTTCCCTTTGGCCTGCCTCCTCTATTCCCGTATGGCCCAATAAGGCCCAATACTTCTCCCGGCGAATTCCCGTAACTCTTCGGTACTCCGAAAAATACCCGAATCACTCGGAACCTTTCTGATGTCCGAATATAGCCTTCCAATATATCGATCTTTACCTGTCGACCATTTCGAGACTCCTCGTCATGTCCCCGATCTCATCCGGGACTCCGAACAAACTTCGGTCATCAAATCACATAGCTCATAATACAAATCGTCATCGAACGTTAAGCGTGCGGACCCTACGGGTTCGAGAACTATGTAGACATGACCGAGACACATCTCCGGTCAATAACCAATAGCGGAACCTGGATGCTCATATTGGCTCCTACATATTCTACGAAGATCTTTATCGGTCAAACCGCATAACAACATACGTTGTTCCCTTTGTCATCGGTATGTTACTTGCCCGAGATTCGATCGTCGGTATCCTCATACCTACTTCAATCTCATTACCGGCAAGTCTCTTTACTCATTCCGTAATGCATCATCCTGCAACTAACTCATTTGTCACAATGCTTGCAAGGCTTATAGTGATGTGCATTACCGAGAGGGCCCAGAGATACCTCTCCGATACACGGAGTGACAAATCCTAATCTCGATATATGCCAACTCAACAAACATCATCGGAGACACCTGTAGAGCATCTTTATAATCACCCAGTTACGTTGTGACATTTGGTAGCACACAAGGTGACGAACTTGGGCGAATATATCCTTTATCCAGTAACTCCTTAATCTGCTTCTTAATTTCCTCCAAATCCTTTGCGGGCATTCTGTACGGTCTCTTAGATATTGGCCCTGTGCCTGGCAAAAGCTCAATAAAAAACTCAATGTCTCTATCCGGTGGCATGCCTGGCAACTCCTCTAGAAATACGTCAGGGAAATCCTTCACCACTGGTACTTCCTCCTGTACAACTCCTGATAAGGAATTCACTTGAGTCTTCTTCGGCACATGCCGGGATACATACTTGATCCTTCTTCCTTCTGGGGTGGTAAGCAAAATCGTCTTACTGGCGCAATCGATGTTTCCTCCGTACATCGATAGCCAATCCATTCCCAAAATCACATCCAAACCTTGGGACTCCAAAACTATTAGGTCTGAGGGGAAAACATGCCTACCTATGGCCAATGGCATCTGAAAACATCCTTGGCTTGCCATATACTCTGCTCCTGGCGAGGTTACTAAAATAGGTGTTCTAAGAACTTTGGTGGGCAACTTAAACTTATCCACAAATCCCCTTGATATGAATGAATGCGATGCACCAGTATCAAAAAGAACGATTGCAGTAAATGACTTAACCAAAAACTTACCTATTACTGCATCAGGCTGGGCTTCTACCTCCTCCACGTTAACGTGGTTCACTTGTCCTCTGTTGAAAGGGTTCGGCTTCTTCCCCGAGCTTCCGTTGCCATTCCCATTCCCATTCTTAGCTTCAGGACATTCATTGGCATAATGTCCAGTCTTCTGGCGTTTGTAGCAAGTGACGTGGCTCAGATCCTTCTTGGCTGGGGTTGATGGGTTGGAACGGTTCTGTCCGTTGCTTCCTCCGTTACCATTCCCATTCTTGGGGCCACTATGGTTGTGCGAACTCCCTCCTCCATGGGTATGCTGAAAAGGCCCTCCCGAGTTCGGGGTAAATCGAGGCTTCTGATGAGCTCCAGAATTGTACTTCCCTTGTCCATACTTCCTCTTACAGCTCTCAATCTGCTGCTGCTTCCGTTCAATCATGAGAGCTCTGCCTACCAACTCCTGGTAGTTGTTAAAAGTTGCCACCATCAACTGCATGCTCAGCTCATCATTCAGTCCTTCTAGAAACTTCTCATGCTTAGCTGCATCCGTAGCAACGTCATCTGGGGCATAACGTGCTAACTTACTGAAATCCTCCATGTATTGGCCAACGGTACGTCCTCCTTGGCGTAAGTTGCGAAACTCACGCTTCTTCATGGCCATAGCTCCTGCTGAAACATGGGCAGTGCAAAAAGCTTGCTGAAACTGGTCCCATGTGACAGTGTCAACGGGGTGAGTGGTTGTGTAATTCTCCCACCATGATGCTGCGGGTCCATCAAGCTGATGTGCGGCAAAACGCACTCTCTCCGCATCTGTGCATCTTGCAGTGGTCAACTCCCTATCAATCTTGCGAAGCCAATCATCTACAACAATCAGCTCGGTGCTACTGGAGAACACCGGCGGATTCAGCCTAAGAAAACGGGCTAAGTGGTCAACTGGTGGGGGTGGTGGTGGGTTGTTGTTGTTGTTCCCCTGGTTCTGAACTAGCACTTGCATCAGGGCATTCTACTGCTGAATCAACTGAGTGATCTCCGGTGGGAAAACAAATCCGGTGTCGCGTCTCAGAGGCATCTGATGGGTTTAGAAAAGATGAGAAAATAGGATAGAATGAGATCTAGAGGGAAAACACTACCCATATGCACATGAGACAAACACAATCATATCACTCCAATCAATTCAAACAAGGCATACAATCGATCTAACTATCGTTACAAAGTGCTTGGACTATACTATATACATGGTGGAATACTACTACTGATATGGTGGTCGACTAGAAAAATTGATCGGTCGAAGACTCCATGATATCTGCTCCGGCTTCATCCTCCAAATCATCATCACTGGGGTCCGAGTCAGTGTCGTCGATGATGATGTAGTTCTCCGGACAAGTAGAATCGTCGTCTTCTCCTCCTGGCGCAGGGTCTCCCATGAAAACTCCTAGCTTCTTTGTCAAGTCGCCATTCTTCTCTACTAGTGCGATGATTTCCTCCAGATAATCTTCGCGTGTAGCCTTGAGTTCTTCCTCCAGCTCCGTGATCCTTGTCATTGCATTCTTCAAATCCATCATGCCTGCGCACATCTGGTTCTCCTGGCGACGAATGTGCTGGTTTAACTCCTGAATGAAAGCTGCAATAGATCTATCCTTCCTGGTGCTGATCATCTCCCATTGCTCGTCTCGGCGCCCACAAATCTGATAGATAGTATCCTTGAGATCATTGTGGTAAACTTCTCCAATGCGTCCCATGGTAATCTGAGCTGCCATACTCTTTCCTAGACTCCAGGTTGGTGCATCGAAAGAAAACTCTATGGGCTCAGTGACTGGCGTGAACGTCCTTCCTGGAACTTGAACTTGAATCATCCAGCGCTCCTCTTCTGGTAAAGTGGCGTTGTAGGTCCCGGTGAAGCTTGGTATTCCGATGTTCAGGTACCTAGTAACTTCCTTCAAGTGTCGTCCAAAAGGTGTATCCTTATCCGGTTGCACGAACTTGTTCCTTGCATCCGCCATCCTAAAAGAGTGGAAGAAAGGAGAGGAGTCAGAAATGAGAAGAGAGTAGTGATCTAGGGCTTTAGCTTAGTGGTCGTGTCCTACAGTCAGCGTGTGCTCTGATACCATCTTTGTAGCGACCAGACCTCAAACAGTCTAGTCTCTGTGCATCAGTGTCATCCCTGGATCGGTAATGCTGACACGCACAACACTTGAAGGATTTATAACAGCGTAGCAATCACACACTTATTACACCGAATAGTCTCAAGAGAGAACTTATTACAAAAAACATGGCTTAAGGCCATCTAATATGATAACAACGGAAGGCTTGGAAGATAAAGTGAGTCCATCAACTCCAACGGCATCACTGAGTATAAGACCACGACCTATGGCACCTCACTCGTCGTCTGAAAAGTCTGCAACATGAACGTTGCAGCCCGAAAACGGGTCAGCACATGGAATATGCTGGCAAAGTAACACATAGAGAGTAATGAGCAGAATAATGCTAACACTACATGCATATTTGGCTGGTGGAAAGCTCTATGGTTACAATTTTGCGAAAAGCCAATTTTTTCCTACAACAAAGGAATAAATTTTATTTAAATACAAAGTTTGTTGAAAAACATTGAGAATGGTAAACCCCATCTCAATCCCAATTAAGTAATCTTCATTAAACCCAACAAATTTAATTAAGTAACATGATGATGAGATTCACATGATTATCCAAGAACTAGATACTCAAGATGTCCTTAACCGGGGACACGGCTAACCATGATTAGATTGTACACTCTGCAGAGGTTTGCGCACTTTTCCCCACAAGACTCGATCTCCTTCGTTGGATTTCTCACACTTCATGATATTTGAGAAACGGATGACCGAGACACAGTCTTTCAGAAGCGTTAGCACCTTACGATGGGTAGACAGTTACACCTACTTTCCCCTACATCTGCTAGTCTACCACTGTAAGAGTTCACACGACTTAATCAACTATGCTAGAGCCCATAATAGCTTGTGGATGCACACGGAAGTTTCTAGCATGAATAATCTCATGATCCCTTTGAGCCTGGGTGGCGGTCCATAGGAGAATCACACGGTACCCCGGGATTTCCAAAAAAACGGGCAACACTGGGTTCCCCAGGTGCCTCAATCCACCCAGATGTGTATTTAAGTAGCCACCTTAAGTTAACCATTAATTAACAATCTCACATCTGTCATGTAATCACTCAAACCCAATCCACGTCTACGAGCATAGCATAGCAATATAAGCAAACATAGAAGTAACTCCCAAGGGTTTGATAATAAAACAGGTAATAGGTACTACCTCATCTACTTCCCAAAACCCATATATTAAACAGTTCCTAACCATGAAATAGTTTGAGGGTTGATCTAATGCAATAAAACTGGGTGGTAAAGAGGTATGTTCAAAGTGTTACTTGCCTTGTTGATGATCCGGGAAACCTAGAGACTCGTAGTAGCACGCTGCGCACTCCGGGTACTCTATCGCAAACAAACAATGACATACATAATCAATCAAGCAAGGGTGCACGGGTAAAACTCAAATAAGAGATCTAACCAGAAAGTTCAACTTAAGAACTCCGTTGGCAAAAAGAATCAAATCGAACAAAGCAACAAAACTCAAACGGCGAAAGAAACAAACTCCGTTTACTAATCTAGACTTAAATCAAATTTTGCAGTAGCAAAAACTTGTTTGAGTTGGTTAAACAGAAAGAGGGTTTCGAGACGAAACTCTAGGCACTTGAATCGCCTGATTCCGATAAATGAGCGAAAATTTATACTAAAACGAAAATCGGATCAGAAATCGCGATCGAAAATAATCGCGAAAAATCCGAGAAAAAGAAAAACTGACGAATAGGCTAACGAACGAACGTTCGCTGACTGTGGTTAAATGACGAAAACCATTCGTTAAAACGAACGTACGGACGAACGTCCGCAAAATAACTAAACCGAGAAAACCGACGAACCGATCTAAAAAAAGGATCTAGTTTTTTTTTAAAAATAACCGAACGGTTTTGTAAAAAAAAACGGCGGCGACTACCTCGAGTCCGGCGAGATCTCCGGCGAGGCGGTGAGGTGGCGGCGGGACGGGCTCGGCGGCGACGGGACGGCGGCGGGTCGGTGGGTCGGCGGCGGTGGAACGGGCGGCGGCGGCGGCGGCGGCGGCGGCGGGGTCCGGCTAGGGTTAGGGTTTAGGTGGCGGCGGGCTTCGGTGGGCTGGGGGGCTCGGGGCGGCGCTATTTAAGAGGGCCGGCTGGGCGGAGTCCTGGCCGGTTACGGCCTGAGTCGGTTTGACTTTTTTAAAACAATTCGGACGTGCAAAAAAAGAAAGAAAAGAAATACTAAACGGACTCCAAAAATTCTGAAATAAATTTCCCCCGTCCTCTAAAAATAAGCCGGACAAGATGAACATTTATTTGGGCCTAAAATGCAATTTTAAAAAACGCATATTTTTCCTAGGCAAATAAAATAGAAATATAATCCGAATAAAATCAAATATTTGTTTTTAATATTTTTCGTCCAATATTTCATTATTTTTGGAGAAGTCATATTATCCCCTCTCATGTATTTTGATATGAAATATTTTCGGAGAGAAAAATAATTAAAACAAATGATTCTCGTTTCGATATTTGATAAAATTCAAATATGAAAATCGTGAAATCCCCAACTCTCTCCGTGAGTCCTTGAGTTGCTTAGAATTTCGAGGATTGCAAACCGAAATGCAATAAAATATGATATGCATGATGATCTAGTGTATAACATTCCAAATTGAAAATTTGGGATGTTACAGGAGAAGGCTCGGCTCGATTATTGTTCCGGGCAATTAGCGGCATGCCGTATGGCTGGCCATAGTGGTAGTATCTTAGCCAGTATCATGCACTCGGGAATAGTAAACACGCTGATGTGGCGGTGAATTAAAGAGAGAGAGGGTTAGAGTAACATAGGTAGATACCGTATCATATTAAATGTTATGCTACTTTGTGTCATGCATGTCAATAAATATGATCATCTATGATACTATGCACTATGAAGGTAGTATGATACACTAGTATCATATGCATGATGCTATTATATGATACTCCCCACTGTGGGTAGCCTAAGAAGGAAACTCTACTAGTATACTATGTATTAGCAACAATTAGTTAAATTGAGCGTCGCTACTACAAGATACCATCATTGACATTTAGTTTTCGTAAGCACCACCAGTAGTTTAGGGTTGGCACTCTAAACGTTGGGTCTGGTGGCGTTCACTTGCCTCGCGTGGGGAAAGTATCGAGTGCTCTCAGCCTTGGGGTACACCCGGTGCTCCAACGTCAATTTTTTTTTTAAATGTTTCAAAAAAATCCGAATCATCCCCTAGAAAACAGGTCGAAAATTGAAATGTACATTGAGAAAAAAAGAGAAATCTAGGTCTAAATAGTGCCAATGTTGCTTTTGTCTGAGAGTGGCGTTTTGGCTCCTAGGTGTAGGTACACCTATTATGAAATATGTATAAAGGACACATTTCAAAATGTTAAAAAAATTCGCTGTACATCTGGACATCCTATATTCACACACAAAAATTCGGTGAAAAGGGGCATTTTTTGTGGCATGTATAAAAAAGATAAAACAATGCCTCGTGAATAGCTGTAATCAAGCATCAAAAAAAGTCTTTTGTACACAAGCCACAAAAAATGTCCTTTTTCATTGAAACTTGGTGCACGCACGTATATAATATCCGGATTTACATGCGGGATTTTTTTTCTCAATTTTTTTAACCTTTTCAAATGTGTATTTATACAATGGGTGCATGTATACCTATGAGCCAAAGTGAATTTCCTCTTTTGTCTCTTCTTTACACTATTAGTAAATGCGTACGTGCAACACACGTTAATATTTAGGCAATATATTAATTGTACGCGGATATTAGGTATGCTATTATTTGTGTGTTAATCATGTGACTAGTGCAATATTTGGTATGATATATTTTTGAAATGTATTTGGTATGATATTAATTGCACGTTAAACACATTTAACGCTCGCCATTAGAGCAGTCTAGATCGTTGGATTGACTTAGTTCGATGGCCGAGATCAGTTGGATCTGCCCCTTTGGGTATTTTTATGTTGATACAGATTCATTCTAGATTTCATATTTTTGTTTCTCAATGTGTGTTTCGAGTTTGGACCTGAAATTTTTAAGGCTTGTAGTCACATCCATTGTGAACATTCACATTTTTTTGAAATTTTTGAAACATTAAAAATATGTTTTTTTGGCATTGGGGTACCGGGAGTACCCCAAGGCTCGGAGCACCGGATACTTTCCCGCCTCGCGTGCACGCTGCTAATATAAGCTACCATCAATGGAGTGTGTTGCCATGGCGCCACTAACTATTTCCGGTTGGGACTCCAAACGTTGGGTGCTACACTAGTAGCGTTCACTTGGTCTCCACCCTGCTGATATGTGGCATAGTAGTGACGTCCACTATTTGGGCCAAACAAGTTACCAGCGGTGCGTGGTTTTGGCCGCTTGATGCTAATAATGAAATTCTATAAGGGTTCCTGCACTACTGTACTTCCTTGCCACCCATAAGAGGTCACCCATGACCCATCGAAGGAGGCTACGTTGGTGCTCGACTGATCGCCCTTCAACACCTGGATTTTAGACTTATTTTTCTACTTTTTCAAATGTAAGCGTTATATATTCTTCTCATCAACTCTCGGTCTGAAGATCAACTTTCATAAAGGTGAATTGTTTTGTTTTGGCGAGACTCAAGACGAGGCCCACCTGTACGCTGAACTGTTCGGATGTGGGTTGGGTCAATTTCCGATCACATATTTGGGGATACCGATACATTATTGGAAACTCACAAATGCTGAATGGAAACACGTCGAGGAGAGGCTGCAAAAAAGTCTTAGCAGTTGGAAAGATAAACTACTGTCTCTGGGTGGAAGATTGGTTCTCATAAACTCAGTGCTAAATAATATGGTACTATATATGATTACCTTCTTCCAGTTGTCAAAAGGAGTTTTACATAGATTGGATTATTTCCGATCAAGATTCTTTTTGCAAGGAGATAGCGAGCGAAAGAAATATCGACTGGCTAAATGAAGCGTGGTTTGCCGTCCCAAAGACCAAGGCGGGTTGGGCATTCATGACCTTGATGTTAAGAATAGGGTCCTCCTCGGCAAATGGTTGCTTAAATTACTGACAGAAGATGGTGTATGACAAACCCTTCTGATGAGGAAATATGTGGGCTCCAAGGCGGTATCCCAAGTATACTGGAAGCCTGGGGATTCTCACTTTTGGGCGGGTCTAATGCTATTAAGAAATATTTCTTCTCCTATGGATTCTTCTCGATTAAGGACGGCTCAGAAATTAGATTCTGGGAGGACAAGTGGCTAGGAAATGCCACACTCCGGGAACAATATCGGGCTCTATACAACATTGCGCGTCACAAGGGCGATACTATTGCCACTGTAATGGAATCATTTCCGCCAAATGTGACGTTCATAAGAGATTTAATTGGAGCCAGACTCCAATCGTGGTACATCATGCTTCAATGGTTGTCCACGGTGCAATTGTCACATGGGTCTGATGTATTTCGATGGAACCTATATGGGAATGGACAATTCTTAGTGGAGTCTATGTATAGAGCATTAATCCAGTATGATGTGCTAGTTGATAATAACAAGAAGATCTGAAAGATGAAGATACCTCTTAAGAATAAAATATTTGCATGGTATATTCATCGCGGAGTCATTCTTACTAAAGATAACCTTATCAAGAGGAATTGGCATGGAAATCCGTGATGTGTTTTTTTTCATCATGATGAGACAATAAAACATTTATTATTCCAATGCAAATTGGCTCAGTCTATATGGTCAGTCATCCAAATAGCTTCTAGCTTGTATCCTCCTTGTAGTGTTGCTAATGTATTTGGCAACTGGTTACATGAGATTGATCACAGGTCTAGAACTCTTCTTAGGGTGGGAGCTGAAAGTGCAACTATCCCTGGGTGTTTTTGGTAATTACTAACAACATATAGCTCATTGAACTAATGCTATTTCAAGATAAATATTTCAGGAAAGTTCAATGATTGGCATGGCATGGATTAGAAATGTGGACCCCTCAAAATGCTAAGGACAAAAGATTGCTCAAGCTCTAAAGCTCAAGACTCTACATTTTCATTTTAGTGATCCAAGATCACATTGAGTCCATAGGAAAAGCCAATATTATTAAAAGGGGATGAGGTGTTGCTTAATGGGTTTCTTGCTCAAAGTCCTTAGTGATATGCTTCAAAATCCTCAACCACTTTCTCACATCTACGTTTGTCCCAAACCAAAAGTCAAACTCGGCCCCACCGAAACCTTCTATCCGGCGCCACCGAGTTCTGTTGACATAGCCATTTCCACAAACCCTAGTCACTTCGGTCTCACCGATAGTGATCTCGGTCTCATCGAGATGGGATTGCAAACTCTTTGTTTCCCTTCGTAACATTTCGGTCTAACCGAGATGAGCGATCTGTCCCACCGAGTTCGCAATGCAAACTCTCTGTTTCCCCTTCGTAACATTTCAGTCCAACCGAGATGAGCGAATCGGTCCCACCGAGTTTGCCTGACCAACTCTCTGGTTAGCTTATTACCAAAATCGGTCCCACCGAGTTTGTGTAATCGGTCTAACCGAGATTACGTTATGCCCTGACCCTAATGAAATCGGTCCCACCGAGTTGAGATGTCGGTCCCACCGAAATGCCTAACGGTCACATTATGAACTAAATCGGTCTGACCGAGTTTTCTGATTCGGTCCCACCGAGTTTGGTAATTTGTGTGTAACGGTTAAATTTTGTGTGGAGGCTATATATACCCCTCCACCCGCTCTTCATTCATGGAGAGAGCCATCAGAACATGCCTACACTTCCAACATACATTTTCTGAGAGAGAACCACCTACACTTGTGTTGAGGTCAAGATATTCCATTCCAACCACATAAATCTTGATCTCTAGCCTTCCCCAAGTTGCTTTCCACTCAAATCATCTTTCCACCAAATCCAATCCTATGAGAGAGATTTGAGTGTTGGGGAGACTATCATTTGAAGCACAAGAGCAAGGAGTTCATCATCAACACACCATCTATTACCTTTTGGAGAGTGGTGTCTCCTAGATTGGTTAGGTGTCACTTGGGAGCCTCCATCAAGATTGTGGAGTTGAACCAAGGAGTTTGTACGGGCAAGGAGATCGCCTACTTCGTGAAGATCTACCCTAGTGAGGCAAGTCCTTCGTGGGCGATGGCCATGGTGGGATAGACAAGGTTGCTTCTTCGTGGACCCTTCGTGGGTGGAGCCCTCCGTGGACTCGCGCAACCGTTACCCTTCGTGGGTTGAAGCCTCCATCAACGTGGATGTACGATAGCACCACCTATCGGAACCACGGATAAAAAATCTCCGTGTCTTCATTGCGTTTGCTCCCTCAAACTCCTCCCTTTACCTTCATGTGCAATTGTTTTACATTCCGCTGCTATACTCTTAGAATTGCATATGTAGGTTGATTGCTTGACTTGTGCAAAGTTACTAAAATCTGCCAAGACTTAAAATTGGGAAAAGACTAGATTTTTATTTTGTCAAGTAGTCTAATCACCCCCCTCTAGACATACTTTCGATCCTATAAGTGGTATCAGAGCTACGGTCTCCATTTGACTTGATTTCCATAGCTTTTGGTGATCATAGCCTTGGTTTCACAACCTAGGAGAGTATGGCGTCTAGCGAGGGAAATTACCACCGTAGAAGTCCTTACTTTTATGGTACTAATTTTGCCAGTTGGAAGCATAAGATGAAAGTGCATATTCTTGGACATAACCCCGCCGTTTGGGCTATTGTGTGTATTGGCTTGCAAGGTGAATTCTTTGATGGAAGAGAACCGAACCGTGAAGCTACCTCGGAAGAGTTGAAGATGCTGCAATACAATGCTCAAGCTTGCGATATCCTCTTCAACGGATTGTGCCCCGAAGAATTCAACAAAATCAGCCGTCTTGAGAATGCACAGGAAATTTGGGATACTTTGATTGATATGCACGAAGGTACCGACTCCGTCAAGGAATCCGAGTTGGATGTGCTTCAAAGTCAGCTTGACAAGTTCAAAATGAAGGATGGTGAAGGTGTCGCTGAAATGTACTCTAGGCTTGCTCTCATCGCAAATGAGATTGCCGGCTTAGGAAGTGAAGAGATGACCGATAGATTCATCATCAAGAAGATCCTAAGAGCCTTGGATGGAAAATATGATACCGTATGCACATTGATCCAAATGATGCCCAACTACAAAGATCACAAGCCTACGGAAGTCATTGGAAGAATTGTTGGTCATGAGATGTCACTTAAGGATAAGGAAGAGCTCCAAAACAAGTCAAGTGGTGCTTACAAAGCCTCATGTGATGCTCCCACATCATCAAGTGAGAAACAAACCTTCAATAAATAATTGAGCCTAATGGTGAAGAACTTCAACAAGTTCTACAAGAATAGAAGCAAGGAAAGAAGTTCCAAGTCAAGGTCCTACAATGACAAAAGATCTTCTAGTCGTGAGCGTAATTGCTACAATTTTGGAAGACCCGGACACTACTCCAATGAGTGTACGACTCCCTACAAAAGAATAGAAGATTCTCCCAAAAGAAGAAGTAGGCGAGAAGAATCACCACCAAGAGAGAGAAGGAGTAGAGATGATCGTTATGAACGAAGAACCTCTCGGAGAAGAAAGGATTCGGAAAGGAAGGACAAATCATCAAAGAGCTACACAAAATGAAGACATCAAGCTCATGTTGGTGAATGGGTATCCGGCTCCGACTCCGACCATCACTCCAAAAGAAGTTATCACTTCGACTCCGAATATACTCAAGATGAAGGTGTTGCCGGTCTAGCACTTGTGTCAACCAACTCCTACGACATATTTGACTCACCAAATTAAGGAATTGGAAGATGCTTCATGGCTAAAGGCCCAAAGGTATCACACCCCGAGTATGTTTATTTCAATAGTGATGAAGATGATTTATGATGAATTTCCTATTAATCATGCTAATCAAGATAAAACGAATGATGATGATAAGAAGGATATTGAGCGTCTAACTAAAGAACTAAACACTCTTAAGTTAGCTCATGAAACTACCTTGGAAGATCATCGAGAACTTTTAAAGACTCATGAGAAGCTATGCTTTGAAAAGCTCAATCTTGATTAAGAGCATGAGTTTTTAAAGGCAATCAATGATGATCTTCGCAAGAAAAGTTCTTCTTACATTGCCAAGCGTTCACTCTTGTCTACTTACATGCCACAAGTCAAATCTAGCAACAAGAATAAGAAAGATTCTTCTTCTAGTGGTAACAATAATCATGCTAAATCCAATATTGTTGCTTCTAGTAGTTCTCTTGATTCCACTAATGATTCTCTTAGCCAAGTTACACTTGAGCAAGAAAATAGCTTATTGAAGGGAATTATAGAGAAAGGTGTTTACAAGAGCCTTGCCAGAAGTAAGCAATTTGAGGAAATTGTACGCAAGCAAGGAAGGCACCGGAAGAATCAAGGTGTTGGTTTTGAACGAAAGTTCAATGCCAATGGAGTTGAGTGGGAAGAAGATCAATACCCCAAGACGAAGTTTGTTCCTCAACAAGAGAAGTATGATCCTACTTCCTTCCAAGGGACACAAGCTCAAGATGATCTTCCACCACAAGACCACAAGCAAAAAGGCAAGGATAAGCTTCAAGAGGAGATTGATGCATTTGAAGAACCTCCCAAGGCCTTGGTCAAGTGGGTTCCCAAGACTACATCAAGTTCTACTTCATCAAGTACGACTACAACCCCAAGGATTCCCATCAAGATGATGTGGATCCCGAAGAAGAAGAACTAGAGAGTTCTTGAGGGTGACTTCGCCAACAAACTTCACTCATATCATTTTGGCAAGGACAAGTCCAAACAACTTTCACATCATGCACTAGTTCAAGGAGTCACAAACCCTCTTGTTGGTAAGACAAGGGACAAGGTAACCTAATGCTTTCATGGACATCATCTTGTGTGTGTACATCACTCTATGTCTATGGATATCCTTGTTTGTTCCTTGAGGGACTAACCCGTGTAGGTATTGTGCAACTCACTCCAACTGATTGCTTCAAACGATCTACATCAACATTGAGCATCCACATCTTCAACACCTACATGAAGTCATCATCGACAAAACCCAAGGTTAGTTCATCCCTCTTAGGGTGATATCACATCTAGGGGGAGCTTTACTCTAATCAATTAAGCTAAAGCAACTCTAATGGTGTGAACACATCAATGCTCTATGTAAAAGTGGTAACCCCACTTGTGCTTAAACGATGAGTATGACCTATGATCAAATGTTCTCATTTGACTCCTAAGTCAATATACTCATATATAGATGACCTAGTCATCGCCAATTGCTTGATAGATGCTAGAGCGTTTGTGCATGTTTTGCCACATATTTCATTTGCCATTTTATTGTGTGAGCATGTTGGTTGCATATTTTATTCATTCGAGGACATCCATTTGTCGCTTTGATTGTTTGGCGTTTTCTCTTTTGCCAAATGGATGGACAAGAATGCCTAAGAACACCCTCTAGCTATCTATGCTTTTCTCGTCTCAAACTCTATTCATGCTACATCACAAAGTTTGATCAAGTCAGATTCGAACCACTGTGTGTGAGGAGCACTCGGAGTCCCCGATTCGTCATAGACTTAAACTTCCAAAACCTCTTTGTGTAATTCGGTATGACCGAATTATCCATTTCGGACACACCGAGTTCACTAAGTTGATCTAGGTTTTCCATCTTAGTGCAACCGATTTGAACTTTTCGGTCACACCGAGTTGCAGTAACCGCTTGTGATTCTGCATCTCGGTGCCACCGAGTTGTTCCACTCGGTCACACCGACAGGGTCGGGATATATATACCCACGGGTGAGATTATCGAAATTTCTTCAAACACCTCAGCCCGCGCGTGTGTCCTGCTCTGCCTCCTCAGGTCTCCGGATCGTCTCCTCGCTGCCAGCGACCTCCCG
The DNA here is from genome assembly GCF_018294505.1 of Triticum aestivum. Taxonomy (NCBI): domain Eukaryota; kingdom Viridiplantae; phylum Streptophyta; class Magnoliopsida; order Poales; family Poaceae; genus Triticum; species Triticum aestivum. Next base: position 620,106,817 of record NC_057799.1, on the reverse strand, counting down.
CCACTGGTTTCCATCGCCGTCAAGGGAAATCTGCTCCGCCGTTGTCGCCGTAGCTAACTCCCGTCGAACTAGGGTATGGGTTCGACTCTTTGTGCTAAATTCCTTACTCCGATTCATAGCACATTGCTTTGCCATGATCTTTACCATGTATGCAAACAATCTATCCAAAGAAAACATCCTTTAGATTAGATTAGATTTGAAAATTTATGGTTAGGTTTCCACCGAACTCATCTCGGACCGACCGAGTTGTAGAAATCGGTCTCACCGATTTGGCTTAGGCCATTGCACATGCGCTTGTCGGTCTGAGCGAAAACTGCAAATCGGTGTGATCGAGTTCAATCCTCTGTGAAACCCTAGCAATCTCGGTGCCACCGAACTGTGACTCGGTCTGACCGAGTTCACTAGTTTAGGTTCCAAAAGTTGCTTCGGTATCCCCGAGTTTAACAAATCGATAGCTCCGAAATGCTTTCTGTGGAGAACTAAAACTAAGTTTTTGAGTCATCTGTTTTGCAAAAACTCTGCACTTTGTGATGCTTATCCAATCTACGTCATCTATATCTATTCACAGGGTTTGCTGTCAGTGAGATTGCCAAGATGTCTGACCAGAGTGATAGCCAGAACAGATCAGAGGAACAAGTGCAATTGAGTGAGGGTTCAGATCCCTCAAGCAGCTATGATGATGGCAGTAGAAGCACACCAAGCAACTTGCCCAAGGCAGCCACCAGAACCAGGAAGAAGAGAACCTCAGAATCTGAGGATGAGGACTATGTGGCTGCTGAGGATGAAGCTACATCAAAGAAGAAGGTGCTGAAGAAAGAATATGGCACAGCTGCTACAACAAAGCCTGGCATGCATAAAAAGGCACCTGCCAAGAGAGTGCCAACTTCCAAGCCCAGGAAAGCTGTTGTAGAAGAAACAATGGAGTTCACTCTTGAACCCAAAGAGGCTGGAGATGGCAAGAAGAGGAAGGAGAGGGTCAGGAAGACTATTGCCAGAGTCATTGGCAAGCCCTCCATGATGAGAGATCCATCTACTGATGAAGATGAAGAGGATGCTGCACCAGCACCCAAGTCACAAAAGCTTATGGGAGATGCAATCAAGTCAGGGGCTGCTCCATCAAAGCCCAAACCTGCTCCCAAAGCAACAACTCAAGCTCAGAAGTCTGCTCCTAAGAGAAGCACTAGAAAACATTCCTACTGAAGAGAAGAACAAGGCCCCAGTGCCTGAAGCTGAAGAAGAGGATGATGAAGCCCTAGTGCTGAGAAAACTGAAACCCAAGATTCTAGACCACAATGATGCTCATCCAGTAGCTGAGGACATGAACATCAGGAAAGATGCAGGACTGAGATTGTGGAGACAGTCTGATCCCTATGCTGTGAGGAGGACTGCAGTTGACTACAGGTTCCACACCAGAGAATAGCAAGATTTCTATGAGACCATTCTGCTTGACAAGAAGCCAATGGTATGTGACATGAGATGGATTAATTGGGAATACATCAAGAAGAAAGAAGATCACTACCTAGGTGTATATGACAGCTTCAAGGCTTGTGGAGTTGATGAGTTTGTTGGACAGAAACTCGCCAAATGGAATGATGAGCTCATACTGCAATTCTACTCCACTGCCCATTTCTATCCAGATGGGAGGATAGTTTGGATGTCAGAAGGTACTATGTACCAATCAACTATTGATGAATGGGCCAAGTTGATCAATGCCCCAGAAGCTCATGAGGATGACTTGGATGTGTATGCCAAGAAGAAGAAAGACCACAACTCTATGGCAAACATGTACAAAGAGATCCCTGATAGCTTTGGAGACACACAAGCTTGGATCTGTACACTACTTGTTGTCTGGCCTGCCTACCATCAACACCATCCTAAGGCACACTCTGCTACCCAAGTCAGGAGATCACAAGATGATTAGAGGACATTCAATCAACTTGCTGCACATTTTTTATGTCCCTCAGAAGTTCAAGGTCATGAGTCTGATTGTAAAGACAATCAAGAGGATAGCTGCTGACCAGAAGAGATCTTGTGGGTATGCTCCACATATTTAGGTACTCATCAACTCCAAGATGGGCACATGCACTTATCTGTTGGACAAGGAGCATTTACCTCTATATCCTGAATTTGAAGACAACAAGGTTGTGATGAATGAGAATGAACCTTCATCAGTGCAAGCACAAGAAAAGATAGCTAAAGCAAAAGCTAAGAAAGCTGCAAAGATGCCAAGTGCTGAAGAGGCATCTCAAGTTTTCCTGAAGAGCAAGCAAGATCAGCTGGCATATCTAATCCAATCAACTTTGAGGATTGAGAAGGGCTTGGCCACCCCGACTCAGAATCAGGAGAGCTTGGAGAGGATCATTGAACAAAAATTCTATGATCTTGATCTGAAGGTAACTGAGATGCAGACAGCATTTGAGCAGCTCCAGGAGGAAGCAGAAGAGAAGAAGGGGAAGGCTACCACAGATGCTCTTCAGCGAGTGCCTAGAGGTCAGAGGTCTGCTGCAGTACCCATGGCTGACACTAGAGCCACCACATCAGCACCAGCAGCCACAGCTTCAGTGCCACCTCCAGCAGCCACTCCACCAGCTCCAACTAAATCAACCGATGCCTTTATCCTTGGAGTTCTCTCTACACCACCTCCCGAAGACCAAGCCTGAGAGACGCATAGCACTATGCATATTTGAAATTTTTGGTAACTCGTTGCCAAAGGGGGAGAAATATGTATAGATCATAGGCTTCGAGAGAGAGTGTTTTGCTTCTTTGTCTCTCTTGCTTTTGGTTAAACTTTATTGTGTGCTTGTTTATTACTCTATGTCCTTGTGTGAGATACTTGTTTGATCATGTGTTTGATCATATGCTACTTTAATGCTTGCTTGGATGATATTATCTTTTATATCCATATATGATCATTCACTTTGCTTGGTGATGAGTGCATGTTTTTAATTTATATCATTTTGAGTGCTCCACCAAGATGTATGTGACATGGAAGAGTAACTCATGATCCTAATTGATTGTGCATTTGCATTCAAAAGCAAATCTTAAATAATGCACAAATTTAGGGGGAGCTCTTGCTTATCACATACTTCTCAAAGCCACGATGTATTTAAATCTTATGATCATTTGTCGAAGCTTTGATCTATATGTTGTCATCAATTACCAAAAAGGGGGAGATTGAAAGTGCAACTATCCCTGGGTGGTTTTGGTAATTATTAACAACATATAGCTCATTGAACTAATGCTATTTCAAGATAAATATTTCAGGAAAGTTCAATGATTAGCATGGCATGGATTAGAAATGTGGACCCCTCAAAATGCTAAGGGCAAAAGATTGGCTCAAGCTCTAAAGCTCAAGATTCTACATTTTAATTTCAGTGATCGAAGATCACATTGAGTCCATAGGAAAAGCCAATACTATTAAAAGGGGATGAGGTGTTGCTTAATGGGTTTCTTGCTCAAAGTGCTTAGTGATATGTCCAAAACCCTCAACCACTTTCTCACATCCACGTTTGTCCCAAACCAAAAGTCAAACTCGGCCCCACCGAAACCTTCTATCCGGCGCCACCGAGTTCTGTTGACATAACCATTGCCACAAACCCTAGTCACTTCGGTCTCACCGATAGGGATCTCGGTCTCACCAAGATGGGATTGCAAACTTTCTGTTTCCCTTCGTAACATTTCGGTCTAACTGAGATGAGCGATCGGTCCCACCGAGTTCGCAATGCAAACTCTCTGTTTCCCCTTCGTAACGTTTCGGTCCAACCGAGATGAGCGAATCGGTCCCACCGAGTTTGCCTGACCAACTCTCTGGTTAGCTTATTACAAAAATCGGTCCCACCGAGTTTGTGTAATCGGTCTAACCGAGATTACGTTATCCCCTAACCCTAATGAAATCGGTCCCACCAAGTTGAGATGTAGGTCCCACCGAAATGCCTAACGGTCACATTATGAACTAAATCTGTCTGACCGAGTTTTCTGATTCGGTCCCACCGAGTTTGGTAATTTGTGTGTAACAGTTAGATTTTGTGTGGAGGCTATATATACCCCTCCACCCACTCTTCATTTGTGGAGAGAGCCATCAGAACATGCCTACACTTCCAACATACATTTTATGAGAGAGAACCACCTACACTTGTGTTGAGGTCAAGATATTCCATTCCAACCACATAAATCTTGATCTCTAGCCTTTCCCAAGTTGCTTTCCACTCAAATCATCTTTCCACCAAATCCAATCCTATGAGAGAGAGTTGAGTGTTGGGGAGACTATCATTTGAAGCACAAAAGCAATGAGTTCATCATCGACACACCATCTATTTGCTTTTGGAGAGTGGTGTCTCCTAGATTGGTTAGGTGTCACTTGGGAGCCTCCGTCAAGATTGTGGAGTTGAACCAATGAGTTTGTACGAGCAAGGAGATCGCCTACTTCGTGAAGATCTACCCTAGTGAGGAAAGTCCTTCGTGGGCGATGGCCATGGTGGGATAGACAAGGTTGCTTCTTCATGGACCCTTCGTGGGTGGAGCCCTCCGTGGACTCGCGCAACCGTTACCCTTCATGGGTTGAAGTCTCCATCAACGTGGATGTACGATAGCACCACCTATCGGAACCACGGATAGATAATCTCCGTGTCTTCATTGCGTTTGCTCCCTCAAACTCCTCCCTTTACCTTCATGTGCAATTGTTTTACATTCTGCTGCTATACTCTTAGAATTGCATGTGTAGGTTGATTGCTTGACTTGTGCAAAGTTACTAAAATCTGCCAAGACTTAAAATTGGGAAAAGGCTAGATTTTTATTTGGTCAAGTAGTCTAATCACCCCCCTCTAGACATACTTTCGATCCTACTGGAGCGCTTGCCATTATTTGGTCGCTTTGGCTATGTAGAAATGATAAGGTTTTAAACGATAAAAGTACTTCTCTAATGCAGGTTATCTACAGATGTACCATGACTCTTCGTTTACGGTCCTCTCTACAATGCGTGGAGAATCGAGACCTATTTACGGAGGTGTGTACACGATTGGAGGATACAGTGAAAGATACTTATATCCAACATGGGTGGCAACATGATCCTAGGATTGGCCCACCTCCGCTTTAGGCGTTATACGGTACGGACTCTATCTTTGTATTTCGTCTTTTTATTTTTCGTTTGTGCAAGAGGACTTTGTTTGGCTGTGTGCATCTTAGTTATGCAAAGGACGGTTGTAATGCTTAAACCTTTTAAGTAATAAAGCGTCCTTTTTTGAAAAAAAATATTCTTCTCATTGGATACCCATTAGGCATAAGATATCCAGTGGGTATGGGTTGGGTGTCGATTTGCGTCCATGGGTATTGAAGTGGGTGGGTATAGAAGGTTTTTGTGGGTATGGATTTGGGAAGAAGGGGGTTGTATCCACCCATACCCTATGGCCTACCCATTGTCATCCCTACGAGAAAGGCGGAAACCTCGGCAAGGTGGCGAGCTCGGAGGAGCGGTGGATAGGAAAGGCGTCGGCGGCAGGTGTGGAGGAGTTCACGCAGTGGGGCGGCAATGATGGCAGGTATGGAAGAGCTAGGGCAATATTAGGCACTGCTCGTCTTTAATGCAATGGGAAGACGAAATGGAAGGGGCGCGAAAGGTATGTCAAGTTTCGTTCTTTGGGTACTCAGCAAACATGACCCCGTCGTCATGGAGCCACCAGTCATGAACGGCTGGGACACGTGCACATTTTTACCGAGTGCCACCTTTTGGGCTCTCGGCAAAGACTACATAGGCTGAGCGTTTTCTTTTATCGAGTTTTTAAGAGAAGATGTCGACGAATGAAGACCTCTGCCGAGTGTACATCTCGTCAAAGTGGATATTTATGAAACACACGTGGAAAAAAAAACTGGGCAAATACTGTTGCGCTCGGCAAACAACAATTTTTCAGCAGTGAGTGGGGATCGAAACAAAGTCTCCATATGGATGGGACGACAATGCGGGGGTGGTCGGAGAGAGCATCGCTCCAGAAGCGGCGGCCTAGATCGCCTCACATATCACAAGAGCTCACCTAAAGTTTCAATGTGCTTTGATCAACTTTTTTTGTTGCGATTGATGACGGCGAGCATCGACGGCAGTTGTCTACGGCGAGGCAAACATGTGAGGGCAGAGGCGAGCTGGCGGTGTATGGGGGGTTTGAGAGACGATGGGAATGAAGCCCATCGAACGGCTATGTGCAGGGGAGGGGGGAGGCATCCGTTGCTCAAAAAAATGTGCAGGGGGCATCCGAGAACTGTGTTGCGACCGACCGAAATTTGGTGAGGTCGGCAGATGCCTAGCGCCACCCTTGGCTCGGCAAACAATAATTTTTTAGTAGTGAGTGGGGATTGAAACAATGAGAGGGACTCGACGGCACACCTTCCGCAATGCAAATTCTCGTCACCTAGCGCAGGAGAGCTGTTTCTGAACAGGGTCATACTTCCGTCACGATAAACCCAACAAATTTTCCATCCAAGATATATGGACGCGTCTAGGGAGCAGCCGTGTGCTCCCTAGCGTTACCTGGCGGCCTCCCCCAAAAAGGTAAGTTTCTGTCCCCCCTCGATCAGAAAGGAAACGCTCCCGACCGCGATCACAACCTGGTCCCCCCGACTCACGTGGTCGTTTCATCCCCACCTTCCCACCCCACCTCACGTGATCCCTCCCATCCTACTTTCCTCCACCCCCACCTCTCCTCCCCTCCTATTCCAGCCAGCAAAACACCGAGACCATCTTCTTCTCCCCCAAGAAAGAGGCAAGGTTCATCCTCCTCAGATCGCAAAAGCTTCACGCCTGCAATACGCCATCCATGAAACTGTTGATCTAAACACACCTAGAAGCAGCAGAAGCAGTCAAGTTTAGAGGTAAAAACAATAGATCTGCTCACCTTCCCCAAGCCCCACCCCTCTCCAGCATCTTCTGTAGAAAAAATGGATCTGCTTCTTGATTTGCTCCATCTGTGTTCCATCCTGTTTCATATGAAGCATTTTTAACCCTGTGTTGAATCATCTACTAGTTTTTGCAAAAAACACATCTTGTTTGAGCAAAAATATTGTAAGCATGTGGCAAGTAGAAAAAAAGGGATGAACATCATGGCTGATGGCTGATGGGAAAGTAACTTGGTTGATAGGTCGAGACAATATTTTAAGCATGTGCTCGGCAGTAATTTGACTTCATAGTAGTAAGTTACATTCTAAACATTATGCAGAACATCATGGTTGATGTAAAAGTAACTTGCATTGTAACTTGGATGAAGTTAGGCAAAAAATAATGTTGTATGAAGCAACTTGCATTGTAAAACTAGGCAAAAAATCATTGCTTGCATTATCAGCTTGTAAAAAATGTGAACACTAGGCAAGAAATACTGTGAAAAGGGCAACTCATGGCTGATGGAAAAGCAACTTGGATGAAAGAGGGTAGGAAAGAAAACTATTGTGAAGAAGCAAGTGATGTAGAAATTTAAAATCTACTACAACTGGTCAGTTTTATCCTTGGTACTTTTATTCACCAGTGACAAAAAAAGTGAGGTTTAATTTACCTTTCCAATAAGGTCTAGGTTGCATTAAATCCTTCAGCATGATCCTACAACAGTTGTTGTTGTTGTGATCTTGCGATTGGCGGGGAACAATGCGGTGGATGCAACATATATTGCTATTTTGATCCTGCAAAATGGAAATGGCAAAGAAATTTACTATACAACTACAATAAAATGGATGCATCAGTTGCAGCACGAAGAAAGAAAGAGAAAACTCACGACCTCGACAAACAGATTACTTGAAAAAGTGACTATACAAAGACAGTGATAACCAAAGTTGCTGCTAGTACAAACTTTAGGAGAAAAACAAAAGTACTGGACATAAAAAGGACAAACATATGTTGCCCATGACTGCTGCTATTCTTAAGTTTTTTCTAACACAAAACATGCTGCTGCTCTCTCTGTTTTTTGGTGTGAAATCCATGCTGAAAACACTCCAAAAAAACTACTATTCTTTGGCATCTAGCTTGCTTCCCCCTTGAGATCCTTGAAAACCATGCATATGTATGAGTTGCCTGCATTTTAAAATGATAAAAAGTTAGTAAAAAATTATGATACAAGCAAAAAACAGATGCTCAAAAAAGATGCTATCTTATCATTCAGTTGTGATTTTCAGCATGGAACCCATATTGTATGCTGAAGTGTTTCTTACAACAACAAAAATGCTATCTTATCATTCAGTTGTGATTGCCTGGGTTTATTTTCTTACTTGATTGACATCAAGCTAACTAGCTTTGGTTTTCTGGTTTAAATGTTGCACAGGCTGTAAAAAGATGATTGACCTAAATGAGGAACGAGATGATATGGATATTGGTGATCCAGTGAACTCTACACAACAGGGTGCTCAAAATCCTAAGTTTACCGGTGATTCTCCTAATCCTCCTATAGTGCAAAATGCCACTGCTCCTGTGGCAAAAGCAGTGGAGACAGATGAGCAACCACCTGCAGCATAAGAAACTGAGACTGATGGTCATACCCTTGATCGCACGGATGCCGCGGGTGATACAAGTGTGACTGTTGGTAATGGTTTGACAGGTTTTGGTGCTGAAAATGATGAAGAGGCTTGGTCACAACCCAAGGAGCCTCATGTGGGCATGAGGTTTGACACTTTGGAAGGCGCCAAAGAGCACTACAATGCATATGCCTTGCAGATTGGTTTTTCAATCAAAATGAATACTTCAAGGAAGGCTGTGAAAACTGGAGTGTTGATAAAACAACAGTTTGTTTGCAACAAGTTTCGAAAGCCTGAAGCCAATGACGGAGGGGCAAAAAAAAATCCTGTGCTAGATGATATCGTTGAGCAAACAAAAGATGATGATGAAGACGAGGATATTGTCTTTCTTGATGATGATAATAAAACCAAAAAGAGGAGCAAGAAACGAAAGAGAGATAAAATAGTGCAAACTGGTTGCAAAGCTAAGATGGTTGTCAAACTGATAGATGGCAGATGGGAAGTGATATATTTTGTTGGCGAGCACAACCATCCACTAGTTGACAAACCAAGTTTGACTAAGTACTTGAGATCGCATCAAGGGATCCCACCAGAAGAAAAGTCCTTCCTTACCCACCTACATAACTGCAACTTGACAACAGGTCTATAACCTTATTACCCTCCTCTCCGACAATTTTAACTGCCCAGACTTGCCTAGGTATTGTATCCACCTTGCTTGCAACATGTGTGTGATTTGCCAGACTAAGTACACAAACATGCTAGTTTTTGATGAAAAAAAGTCCGGTACTCCCTAAAACTTGCCTTATTTTTAAGTAGTATTTGCCTGCTTTTGATCAGAAAACAAGCGAGGGTCGTGCCTCTGTTGTCTTGTCTTTGTTATGAAATGTGGTAGATGGACTTGCCTAGAATTTGTCTGTTAGTTGCTCAATGTATATTTACTACCTGCCTATTTGCCTTTTGCACAAATGCATATTAGAACAAACCACAACCCAACATAAGTTTGTCTGTCTGGTTTTATGAAGCTTGTTCTTGTATTTTTTACCCACTGCTGGGTTGCCTGCGTGTTTGTTGTGTTAGTTGCTTGTACAGGAGATGAAAATGCCTAAAATCTCCATTTGAGTTGCCTGGTGCAAGAAATAAAATTGTTTTTTGGTACTGTTCTTAGGTAACAAGGGTTAACCACCATTTTGACTTCATTGAATGCAGGGTGTATGATGCACATCATGTTAGACTTCTATGGGATAGAGCTAATTGTGCCTTATGGAACTAAGCACATTACGAACCTGAAGACGGTCTTGAACAAGGATGCTACAAGAGAAGGCGACATGATAGAGACAGTAGCATACTTCAAAGATCAACAAAAAGAAGATCCAGACTTTTTTTACAAGATAAAGTATGATGAAGAAGACGAAGTGGAGAATATTTTCTGGGTCGATGGTGCAGCAAGGAAGGCATACGTGGAAGCTTATCATGATTGCATCTCCTTTTACACAACATACATGACTAACATGTACAACATGCCCTTTGCCATTTATTGGAATTAATCGACATGGGCAATCATTTATGTTGGGATGTGGTTTTGTTAGGCAAGAGTTGGCTTCTAGTTTTGATTGGCTATTCGAGACCTTCCTTGAAGCAATGCATGGAGTAGCGCCAACCAACATCATAACCGACCAAGACATCGCAATGGCACAGTCAATTAAGAAGATCTTCCCTACAAGTGTGCACCGCTGTTGTCGCTGGCATATTATGAAGAAAGCACAAGAGAAGCTTGGGGCATTGTTGGGACAAAACCCTGGCTTGTCCAAAGATTTCAACAATTGTGTTGACTTTAGCTTCACACCATAGGAGTTTGAGGCAGGTTGGTGTGAGCTGATGATGAAGTATGAGGCTATGACTGACTCCCACTTCGAGAATCTATACAAGTACCGAGAAACATGGGTGCCCTGTTACTTCAAGCACCAATTCTTCCCTTTCTTGCAGTCAACTCAACGCAGTGAGGGGTTCAACGCTGTCCTTAAGTGTTATGTGAACCCACACATGTCCATCTTGAACTTCGTGAAGCAATATCAGAAAATCCAAACACACATACTAGTTCGAGAGGGTGCGAAGGATTACAGGACATGACATTTGCAGAGTGAAATATGGTCATCTTATCCAATTGAAAAGCAAGCCTACAATTCATACACTAGAGACTTGTACGAGAAGTTCCGCGACGAGTTTCAGTTGACTACAAGGTACAATGTGCGGCCCCACGGTGAACACTTGTATGAGCTTTACCCCAATCAAGAATGGGTTGGTAAATATGGTTCTAGGAGCTATTTTGTGACTGTTGAACTAGTGTTGGAGACTACGGATATGAGTGTTGCAAGTTTCATAGGGATGGTATGCTTTGCTGCCATATATTGAAGGTTTTCAACCATCTTGGGGTTGATGAAATCCCAACGCAGTACATCAAAAGAAGATGGACACCTCTAGCAATCCTGGATGCACCCCCTGCTGTTGAGGATCAGCCTGATGAGATGCCGGAACAATTGAAGAAAGAACTCTGTCATGCAAATTTGATGATGGACTTTGGTGGACTTGCTAAGGTTGCTAGTGCATCAGATGCTGCGAAAAATATTGTAAAGAAGCATATGCGTGGAGCACGTCACGAAATAAAGGATCTCAGCCTGTCAAGGAAAAAGAAAACAGCAGCCCCTCCCAGTGGATCCACTGGTGGGCCCCCGCCATCAGCTGGTGGTCCTGTGCCACCAATGACAAATGCTTCAGCGAGTAGTGGCAACACACCACCACATGCTGCGCAAGCCCCTGCTAGTGCTAGGCAGTGTCAAACTACTTCTGCCCCACGGCCAAAAAATGTAGCATCACTACCTACAAACAGTATGGGGCAGGGTGTGCATCCACACGCAGCAGTTGGGGGTGCGTCAGTGCACAAGGGGTCTGCGGTGCCAAGCTCGTGCGCTGCAGGGCACCCGTCAGGATTTGTACCTCAAAGTAGGGGACCTGCGCCACAACCCAGGGGGCCTGCACCACAACTGTTGGGGACTCCGACACTAAACGGTGGGCCTGGGCGAATACTGAGGGGGGCTCCGCGACAACTGTTTAGACCTGGAACACTAACCAGAGAGCCTGCACCAACAACGATGAGGGCTCCCCGACCAAGCTACTGGCCTGCACTACCACTTAGGGGGGATGCACCACCATCCATGGGTACTACACCAGCAGACATGAGCCGTCTTACAAATGCTGGCCTTGCAGCATTGCCTACAGATTCTGCAACAATTGCTTGTGCTTCTGGGCTGTATACAACTTCTACTACTGTACAACAAACACATGTTGCCCCAGTTTCATCTTCTTTGGTGCAACCTCCTGGTGGACATGCACGCCAACCACTCGACATGGAATCCCTACATGCAGCTGTTGCAGCTGCGCAAGGTGGTTCTAGTACACCTGATCCCCGAGTTCCTAGAGACCCCCCAAAATCGACTACAAAAGGGAGAGCGAAGTCGAAAAGGTTGCAATCAACACTCGAGCTACATCCGAAGAGGAAGAACAAGTGCATTTACTGTGGGTCTTTCAACCACAACAGTGCACTGTGCCCCACAAGATTGGCATGACGAACACCACAGGAATGGGAAAACACAGATGGAGTTTCGATTATGAAGACAAAAAAATGAGCAATGACTAGATGCCCGATGATATGTTAGGAACGACATTTGCTATTTTTCTGTACGAACCTCCTTGTTTACCCTCATTTGGATTACTGTCTTCCATGCAAAAAAGACAACTTGCTTTTTAAGCCTGTAAGGTTCAAAAATGCTCTGGATAACTATATTAGTACTTTGGATTGCATGATTATTTTGTTTAGATTGCCTGGTACTACAGTTTGAATTGCCTACTTGCAACAAATGTTGTAGTTAAATATGGGTGTTCCATGACTACATTTTTGCATAGAAAATGTAGGTAATTTCTGTTTGGTGTTGTTGCAAGTTACAGAATGGTTTCAGGCAACTCCTTGTTTGTTCAAAAAATTACATGTGACTTCTGGAAAAAGGGTGATGATGCAAATATTATTCATGTAAAAATAATGCTGGCAAACTTCAGTTTCTACGCGAGCAAAAAGAAAAGTCAGTAAGAAAACATGAATGGAAAAAACTGACCTAAGCTAACTTAGTAACTTCCATGGAGCCTTGTTGCGCTTGGTGTTAACCCACGTGTTTGTCAACTGCTTCCTGATATTTGGAACATCCTCTGCTGTAAATCTTGGAACGTTCCTTCCTTCCCACCCATTTGCAATTGAGAGAGCAAAAATGCCACAGTCGTATCTAAGCAAATAATAGAGAATGTTTCAGGTCAGCTATGAAACAAGTATGAATTTGTTAGGAATTTGTTTTGGAGTTTGTCTGGGAATTGATGCTTACTTGTTAGTTTGTTTTGGCACATCAATGTTTCTTAGTGGGAAATCATCCAATGAGATGTGAGACTTCGGATAGTGCTCTTCCCACAGAGCCCGAAAACTAGCAACCAAAATCATTGCGCAGACATCTAGAGTCTTGTCCTGAAGTGTCCTCCACGAATCAAGCACCTCGAACCTTTGATCCCTTATATTCACATTGAAGACCCAATAATGGTTGCCTGTAACTTTCTTTGACTTGTCGATATTCTCTAACACAGGAACATTATCTGTGGGGAAAAGGGCAGAAAAAAAAGCTGGGGTAAGAACATAGTCTGTAGGCAACTTGAAGAGATATGGAAAGCATGTAAAGTTTTCTCATGCTATGCGAAAAAGCTAATTGTGATTCTGCACTCTGGCAACTTCGTGCATGTGCTGAAACTAGTACTCTACTATTCACATGTGGGTGGGAAAAAAGGAATATGAGAAGAATACTATAGTGGAAATTCGAGAAACATGGACTTACCATATCTTTTCGGTCCAGGTGATTTGATTTCTTGAATCAGGAAATAATCTCTTGCCTGTGCATATCATTGGATGGGAAAGTCATCTGTTGCATCCTTGTCTGTAAAACAAAAAAGGACAAGGTGGTTAGAAATGACCAAGTAGGGACCAAGAACAAAAAAATGAAAACCTGAAGTAGTAATGACTCCTAGTCCATTTTCTTACCGAGAACCTCAGGGGCATGACAACCTTCTTGGAGTTTGCTGGCAAATTCATCATTATGGACAATATGCCAATTTCCATTACATGTGTCAAGACATATCCTTTTTTTCATTGATTTTGCAAGCTCCCTCACCGAGACATCATATCCATTGTAGTCAATTACCTTCGGGCTGCAATCAAAAAGAAAAAACCAAAAAAGGACAACCATGAGAAAAAAGTAACCAAGTTGCCTGCTGCTGTACTTTTGATTGCCTAGAAATAGATCTTGTTTTGCCTAAGGAACAGAACTAGGGGTTGCGAAAATTTGCAATGAATTGTTACTACCTGAAAGTGCATTCTAGTTAGCATATATAAGGCATGGGGAATTGTGTTACTGCCTGAAAGTGCATTGTGGTTAGCATATATTTGGCATGGGGTGATTATGTTACTATGGTATTGGGCTATTTTTACCTGCTTGTTTTACTTTTGTTTGCCTATGAATACAGCCTGAATTGCCTGAAAAGTGCATTTTAATTGAAAAACATGTAAAAAATGCCTCATAAAAAATGTCATACCTAGTATCTTCATCTGGTGATTCTTCTTCATTCAATCTCCCATGCAGAATAACCGATGCATATAGCCTGCTTGCTTCAGGTTTGCATATGTACACTTTCCTCTCATTATAGTCCAAGAATGGTGACCTCATGCACGGAGGTGGCTTGATAATCCTTCTCTCAAATTGTTGTGGGACCATCTCTCCTGAGCTACTGCTGCTATAAATATTACTGCCTGATCCCACTACTACTTGGTTGTGTGCAACTTTTTCAGGTGTCTGGTAAATGTTCCCAACTATGCCTTCAAGATCCACAACATGATCGTCATCAAATATTTCAATGAGTGGCTCCTTGGGTGCTTGATACTGCAGGGACTCATGCTCACACTTCATAGCATGTTCTTCTGCATGTGCATACACTTCATCTATGCCTTCAAGATTAACAACTTTTTCATCTTCAATTATTTCAATGACTGGCTCCTTGCTTACTTGATACTGCAAGCACTCATGGTCAGCCACTACGTTTTCCCTGGCATCTCGATCTGCTCCATCATCTACATGTGCTGTAGGAAAATCGTATTTGAAAATATCAAAACTTGGAGCTGGGCAGTATTCACTATCAAAAACATTTGAGCTTTCACTTCTGCTATGCTCAAAATGTTGTCCATCCATCTCTGCTGGAATATGAATTGCTGACTTGCTTTGCAGATCGTTGCTAGATGGGGGAACACACCTTGCCAAGAGCTCACTGACATCTAGAACATATATTTCCAGTGGACTGACCGCCTTGTTAGCATAACTAAAATTGATATCCTTCAGCTGCGGATAGGGGGGTGATTGGGCAACTGTAGGTATAAAAGCAGGCAACTTGCCCTGAGCTTTTAGCAACTTTGCTTCCGAACTTTGTTTCATGTGCCGCCGATGACATTTTCCATCCCTCCAACCCCTGTGATTGACACAGGAGGTATGTTCTCCTGACCTGCATCTAATGGTACATCCTTTTGTGATGCTTTGTAATGAAAAAATTTGCCTCTCTGGGTGTCATTGGCTGATTGCATCCCATTCCCTCGAACAAGATTTTGTGCTTGACCATTTAGACTGCTTAGTGGTTGCCTCCCACTAGGGTTTGTACTAGGGATTGCTCTGCTTACTTGCAATGATGCATCCTGTTTCATTTGAGTTGTTCCTCCTGCTGTAGGTTGAACTGATGCCTGTGCAATACTTGCCTGAAAATCAGATGAACTTGCTTCCTCCCTAGAGTGACTTGCTAGAATTTGTGAGGCACTTGCTTCCTGTTTTGAAACTGTCCCTAGTGAAACTACAACATTTGCATCTTTGCCCCTGGTGAGATCTGGGTGTCGTGCTGTTGAGCTTGATGCTGTATTGGTTTCAAGCTGGTTCTTGTGAGTGCTAGAACTTGCCTCTTTTGCATGATGTATTGCCTGATGTTGCAACTGAAAATGCCCAGATTTCTTCATGGCTGACTTTGTTTCCTTTCCATCTTGCAGTTCTTGATCATTTCGGGCACGCATACCTCGCAGTTCCTCCACTGTCTCTGTCACTACCGTTGGCTCTGATACGAAACTGACACTCTTTTTCTTCTTTGGTGGTGGAAGTGGTGGTACACCAACTTCCTTGGGTTCATGTAGAGCCCCTATCTCCCTCATGATTTTCTTGCGAATCCACTTGGGGCAGACATCCTCAAGGTTGAATGTCATCCCCAGTTCCATTTCTTTTGTTCTCAACAGCTCTTGGAACATTTTGCTCGCTAGCACTGCAATAGTCTGCTCGTCGAGATCCAACATTTCTTTCACTTCAAACATGCGGATGCGTGGCATTTTGCAGTAACTTTCCTCATCCATCATAACAACATCTCTCACAGAGATGCTAACTGCCTCGTCAAGCCCCTTTGGCTTCATATCCTTTTTCTTTTCAAGTAAATATTGAAGTGTGGATTGCTCATCATCAGTCTCTGTTTCCTCACCTGCAGCATCCTCGTTCCCTCCATTGTTTCCGCCATTGCCACTCTTGCCACCCGAATTGTTGTCATCCTGGTCTTCCTCATCACCCTGCATATCATCATCCCCCGTGTCTTTGTCATTGTCGTTGTCATTGTCTTCGCTTTCTTCGTCATCATCGTCTTCCTTTTCTTCATCCTCGTATTTTTTTCTTCCTCCTCCTCTTCGTCCTCCTTATCCTCCTTGCTTTCATCCATTACTGCTCCCCTCTCCTGAAAAGTTGCTTCTCCCTCCTCGTTGTCGTTGCATCCAGCATTTTCAACTACAAAAGTCATCACCATCATCATCGCTTGAGTGGTCGTCGTTGTCACTCTCATCACCCCCTCTATCCCGGTCAGTTTCATCACTGTCACTTGCATCTTCCTCACTTTCAGTTTTGAATGACTCTTCTTCACTCGATAAGCTTTCTCTCGCAGCTGGAGCTTGTTTGGATCTCCTAGTAGGTTCTTGCCTCCTCTTTTCCACATGAACAGCCTCTGACCTGCTTGTCCCCTCTTGCGCATCATCTATCCTCCCAATGCCAGAAACAAGCTTCCCAACTGCATGTCAAATAGTTGAACACATTTCGTGCACCATACCTGTCAGCTTCTTTTGTTTCTGCAAAAAACAGGAAAGTAGAAAAAAGGGATGAACATGATAAGTGTTGACAATATGTTGGTTTGAGATTAAAAATGGAAAAACTAGTGAGCATAACACGCACTTGATAACTTACATTTTTGTCATATGACTCAGGTAATCTTGCTGCTACAAATTTTGTGATGTGGTCCATGCTCCAAACAAGCTATCATCTGCACATTGTGAGAACTCGGTCTTCAGTTGCTCGTTGGGTTGGCAAAAAAGACAAACAATGAAGGATGGGATAAAAGGAATTAGTGAATTGTGGCACTGGCTTGACAACAGAAAAAAAGAAACCGTAAAATGCTCATGATGGTGGTTTGATTTCACTGCCATTTTTAGTCAGAAAACTAACCTATCATGTTGCCAAGTTTACAGAAAAACAATGCATGCTTTGAACCAAGTCAAGCACTGTGGCATCATTGTTGCCTAATTTCCTTATCATGTGTGGATGGGGTTTCTAGCATGTAGCTTCGCCTAGTTTTTCAGTATATAACTTGGCAGGACTATATCAAATATAGGAAACTACCAAGTTGCCTTAAAAAACTATGAACTTGCTAATGTTTAGTGTGCAAGTTGCTATGGTGAAATTGTTGGATTTGCCTAATTTTTCTTAAAAAATTTAGTCATCAGCTGAACTGCCCCAGCAAAAAATCCTACCTATCATGCTGCGGGCAGTTGCAAAAAGGGTAAACCATGAGTAAGAAACTACAAAGTTGGTCATGAAATACTTTGAACTTGCTACTGTCCAATATACAAGTTTCTACGGGCAATGTGTTGGACTTGCCTACTTGTTGAAAAAATCTTATATATCAGCTACAAAAAATGACCAGAAACAAAAAATGACCACCAAATACTTTGAACTTGCTTGGACCTTGTAATTCAATTGCCTCCTCTATAAGAAGGTAGGTTTGCCTAACCTTATGTCTTTCCTATGTCTTTTAAAGCAAATAAAATGCCATTATTGAATACAGATGTGATGACAAAAAATAGCTTACCCGCAGTTTCCCATATTCCCGGGAGCTTTCCTGTCCTTTTTGATAACTCTTGCGCCATCAAATCTGAATTCCAAACTGAAACCCTTGGTACCAAGCTGTGAATTGGTTCATCAACATCCAAAGAGTCTAGATACAGCAACTGCGTTTCGGATAAGAAAAACATAAAGTTTGAGTTACGATATGATTTTTAAGAAAACATAGAGCACAGAGAGAACATACAGATTCAAAGTTAGGTGAACTTACTACGAGGTGGAAAACACAGCAACAAACGGCCTTCTTGCCACAACCTCATTTGAATGCTAGCTTTAGTTGATCAACAACAAACTGGCATATGTTGGTTTCAGTTATTCCATTTACATCCATGGCCGTAGGGAAGCTTTTTGGTGAAATGCTTAAACTTGTAGATGGTGCAAGGAAGCAGGAGAAAACAAGAAACAGCCATGCGCGGAGGAAGTCGTCATCGTGAGCTCCTTCCATGTCTTTGATCATCTTGCACCATGCTGTGAGAGATGGTGAATTCTTTGAAGTGATATTGTAAATCCTGAACATTGCCTTTGTGATCTCAGGGCGGTTTTCATAGCAGACTTTTCTCCCCCTATTTGGCAAACCCCATATCCTCCAAACACTCGCAGCATCTACTGGAATCTTCCCCCTCTTTGGAATAACTATCTGTGACATCTCTGGATCATAATGCTTCATTATCCATTGACTAAAATCACCAGGCATGCTGTTCGCTACAAGGTCCAAGAGGCCTCCAAACTCTTCTCCAATAATAACACCTTTTTTATTAGAAACCAAGTCTTTATTCAATTTGAACAGCCTTGCAGGCGATGCCCTGTTCCTACGACCCTATGGGAAAATAGTTTGCAAAAAGGAAGAATCAAAAATCAACAAATGGTATATGCCAGGCAATTTAGACACCACTACTAGGCAATTGTTTCAATGAGGTGAAGCAAAAATTACCTCATTTCCTCTGGTTTTCTGCCGCTTTGGATTTGGTGGCTTATCCACACCACCGCTTTTGTCACTCACATTTTCAGCATCTCCAGGAATACTCTCATTGCTCACAATATCATCGGGGCGCTTCCCTCGAGAGATAATTGCCTTACTCCTCTGGCGCTTGTACCCAACTAACGGTTCACTGCTTTGAGACTGAAAAATGAAGATAAACACATAAATAACAATCCATAACATGAAGTTAGGAAAAAAGAAACCAAGAATGAAAAGAAGGAAAAAGGTAGAATGTTTCGAAAATGATTCAATGAATTCTACGCACCTCCATCCTACGGGCTTCAGTTGCATGAGATGGGCCATCATCAGGATCCAATGCAGGGGGGCATCCTGTATGCCTTTTTTGCTTGCCCCCGACATGTTTTCGTGCTGCGCATAAAAAGAACATCATCATACATGAAAAATAGGAGTAAAGAAACTGCAAATTGCCTAGTGTTTTAGCCTAGTCATGTAAACACACAAGGACACACATAATGCATAAACACATTAAAAAAGCAAACTAAAAACTGATGCAAAAGTGTCAGGCAAACTCATACAGAAAAAATAGGAAACATGACATGCTGAGGCAAACCAGGTAGGCATATGAGGCAACTAAAACTAAAACTAAAACTGAATTTATATTTGTTTTGCTATATAAAGTAGGACTAAAGTGTAAAGAAAAACTGAAGCACATCAGACACACTATTTTTTCAAATCAAACAACTTGCACCATTGTCGTTTAAAAATTCACACCAGTAAATTAGTTCCCTCTATTCTACATCTTTCCATCATTTCCTCTGGATAAAAGTATTGTTCACACATATAAGAGATAGGAACATATGGACAGACAACATACTACAGTGACCTTAATTCAGGATTTGATGCCAACATACAAGGTTTTGCCTGATGCCCACAAACTACTGAGTTTATGTGTGAGCAACTTCTGGCAACATATTGAGCAAGTCACTCACCACAGTGAAGCAAAACAAACAAAAACTACAGAGTTTCTGTATGGGCAACTTCAGGAAACATATTGAGCAAGTCACTTGCAACACTAGAGCAACTTAAACAAAAAGGGGACAAAACTATGGAGTTTCTGTGTGGGCAACTTCTGCACCATATTGAGCAATTCGCTCGCAACAGTATAGCAACAAAAACAAAAATGTGAACAACTGAACTACCCCTGTAGTGAGCATCCCAAAAACACTTCCACATTAACCCAGCAGCCAAAAAACAGCCGACAAACTGCCTTCAAACCACCTACATCCAACCAGTAGCGGAATCACCTTGCCAGCAACCCCAAAGGTCCACTATCTACTCGTCAATTTCGAGACACAGGCAACAAACGCAAAACGAAAAGCGAGGCCAGATGTCCTTACCAACAGATTGCGAGGCAGGGAGATGGTCGTCCTATGCGCGACCCTGACCTCTGCGCGAACGGCACGGCGCTCGCAACGGCCGTTCCTCCCCTGTCGACGACTTGGACGGCTACTGCTTCCCTTCCGACGACCTCTGCTCCAGGCCGTGGGCGGCGCAGCAGCACAGGCTACTTCTCCTCTTCCGGGAATGGGAAATGTAGCAGAAGCACCTGGTGCCCGCGCGCCACTGGCTACCTCCCCCTCGCCGGTAAATTCCGCCCGCACTTGGAGGTCGCGCGCCACTGGCTACGTCCCCCTCGCCAGGAAACGCCGCCCGCACCTGGTCGGCGCGCCCCGCTGGCTACCTCCCCTTCGCCGTGAATCGCCGCCCGCACCTGGCCGCCGCGCGTCGCTGGCTACCTTCCCTTCGCCGTGAATAGCTCCACCCCGGCGGGACGAACCGTGGCGGATTTGGGGCTGGGAGATTGCGGGATTTGGGGGGGATTGAGAGAAGTGGGTTGAGAGAAACGGGCGAGGAGCAGTTTTAAAATGAGGGGAGGTGGACGCGAGAGGAGGGGAAGTGGTGGGACCTGGAACCGACGCTCCCACCCAACGGGCGACAGGCCGACCAGGTGGCACCGCGCGAGCGACGAAACCGACAACGGCGCACCTGGTGGACGCGATTAAGATCGGACGATGCGGAGACGTGTGTGCTCGAGTGAGCACAGCTGCATTTTTTAGGATTTGGGAAGATATATATATATATATATATATATATATATATATATATATATATATATATATATATATATATATATATATATATATTCCTTTTACATACCGCCAATGGCTAACCTTTCATACGGAGTCGACCCAACCAATCTCCCGCCAATCCTAACCGCTCGGTTCGTTGGTTGGTCCTCCCAAGCAAGAAGCCAAGAAGCTCACCGCTGCCAATGGCGAGCACAGGCGACGAGAGCAAGCAGCCACCAGAGAAGCGCGCCCGACATGACGGCGCCCAGGCCGCGCCGGCGCCGGCGCCGGCGCGCGTGCAGCTCAACCCGGTCGACTGCAACCTCGGTCAGTGCCTGCATTTCCATATCCCCCGAAATTCTCCACGCGCTCGCTCAACTCCGGTGGTGACGCGGCTCGTCTCTCTCTCTCTCCTCACCTCTCCAGATTTCATCGTCGGCCATGGCGGGCTCCGGGGGCACGCGCTGCACGGGGGCGCGTTCGCCTACTGCTGGTCGGGGGCACGCGCCACGGCGGGGGTCCGGGGCGGCGGTAAGTACTGCTTCGGGTGCTGGGTGCTGGCGGAGCAGCCCGTGGAGATGGAGGACACGGACGCCGGCCAGCGGCACCTCTGCCGCGTCGGCGTCTCCAGGGGGGACGACCCCGTGGGCGGCCTCGGGGAGGCCGGCGGCCAGAGCTTCGCGTTCGGGGGCACCGGCGGTAAGCCCCGCCACGACGGCAACCTGATCGACGACGAGTTTGGGGTCGGCGACACGGTCGTCTGCGCCGTGGACCTGGATGCCAGGCCCATGGCCTCGATCGGGTTCGCCAAGAACGGGCAGTGGCTCGGCATCGCCCTGCCCTTTGATGCCAGCCAGACCCAGACGGGGCTTGGTTTGGTTGATGCTCCTGTGAAGCCAATGCCGTGGGAGTCGGCGATCTTCCCTCACGTTCTGCTCAAGAATGTGATGGTGGATATGCAGTTTAGCATGGAGGACGGGCTGGAGCCGGTCAATGGTTACCAGCCCTGGAGCTCACTTCTTGGTGATGGCAATGCTGTTCTTGGGCCTGCGTTTGCAGAACAGAGGGAGTGCGAGCGAGATCCTGGTGATGGTTGGCCTCCCGGCTTCTGGGAAGACTACTTGGGCAGAGAAGTGTGCCAGGGAGCATCGAGAGAGACGATTCGTGATTCTCGGGATCAAGCATGCGCTGGAACAGATGAAGGTGAAAATTAACCCACTCGCATCTTACTTACATCTAGGACTAGCTAGTAGTAACTTTTTCTACTTGTAGTTGTTTCTTCAGCTAGCTAGCTGAGCAGATGGATACTTTCTCTTTGTTGCGTGCAGATGGCAGGATTGCTTAGCGAAAGAAAGATTCCAGATGCGCAATTCGATCGCTGGATTGATCGCGCTACTACAGTTGTCAACGGATTGCTGCGCATAGCTGAGAACGTCCCTCGCAACTACATTCTCGACCAGGCGAACGTCGAAAGAATCCCTCGCATTCGTCTTCTGAACAGATTCTCCAATTTTGGCCGCAAAGTAAGTTGTAATGTGTGTCTCCACTTGACTTGTAGTAGTTCAAATGGAATGGAATGGATGGTCACACTGCAGTGCAGGTGTAACTAACAGTAGGTAAAACTGAACCTTGTTACAGACTGCTGTGGTTGTTTTTCCGTCACCTGCTGAGCGAAAGTCAAGGTCCTCCAAGCGATTCCGTGAAACATGGAAGGAAGTGTCTGATGAGGAGGTTAACAAGATGTCAGTTATGCAATTTCTACCACTGAACTTGTTTCAGTTTTGATGAATGAATGAGAATTCGAAACCAAGGCCCAGGGAAGATTCAGTCAGTGGCACTGAACCTTTAATACAGTAGCTTGGATTTCCCCCTTGACTGTCGTGTCTTTCTTTTGGGTATCCGCCATCTAACTAATGTAGTAATTTGTTAGATGAATTTCCTCTCTAAGCTGCAAGATTACCATCCAGTGAATGAAAATTCAGAAAAGCCTAGGGAGGCGGCGGATCGGGATCGGGGTTTTTTGAATCCTTTGAAATGGCGCGTGCGATTTGAAGATGCTAGGGAGGCGGGGCGATGGATCAATGGTCTGATCTACTCGCATCCGTCTCGTTGGATGACGATCCGAGATGAAGATGGAGAAATTTTGGCCGGACGACATCTCAACACTGACGAGGAACTTGCTAACGGTAAGCGTTTATCGATTGATTTCTTCCATATCGAGGTTCTTGAGTGTGTGCAGGTGCCTGTGGATTGCGAAGAACAACCTGTCGTTGTGGATCTTACGGAGGACGTGGACGGACCAAAGCCTACGCAGCGGTTTGGGGTCGTTTCTGGATCCTTGCCGATGAGGACGAAGACGATGATGATCTGCAGGAAACGTCGGATCGGCCGCCACCTACGCGTGGCTTGGTAACATCCTTCTCTTTGCCTAAACCAATTGAGAGCTGCAAAAATTTGTTTTCGCTCGGTCCTCCGGTTCCTTCGCAGAAGTCGAAAGTGAAACCATGGATTGGACCGTTGCCTAAGGTGGTGTCGCCAGCTATCACTTTGTCCGACTTTTTTTCGTCACGAGTGCTGGACAAGAGTAACTAGGAGAAAGAAGAAGGGAGGCCGGGTGGTGACACAGCGATCGCCGGCGGTGGCCGGCGTGCGTGATGTTCGGGCGGCCAGATTTGAACGTTTGAATTCGCTTTTAGGCAGAGATGGGCCGCAAGCGACTGAGAGCGTTGTGGGCTTGGCTAGTACTGGGCTTGAGGCCCGGGGGCTGGCCAGGCCTGCGCTGCACCTGGCGAGGGCGACGTGCATGAGGAGGCCTCGGTTCGGTCGCCACCGCATGCACAATCTCTCTCCTCCTCCTGCCGCATCGTTCCTGCTAGGGTTCGCCGTCGCGGGAGGCAGGGTTTCCCGTTTGCTACCTCGCGCCGTCCCACCCCGGGGATTGCCGCGTTGGGCTCCGCCCGCCTCTCGGGTCTTCTGCGGCCGCGATGCCGCCCAAGCCTCCTCCACCGAGGGTTGCGCCGGCGGTGAGGAACCCACCTGGGGCTGCGGGTGTCTCTACTGCTCAGGCAGCAGCCGCTGCCGCGCAGGCTCCCGCGCGTGCGGCGCCTCCGCCTAGGGTGGCTCCGCCGCCGCCTCGGGTGGCGCCTCCTCCGCCCCCGGCGAGGGTGGCCCCTCCTCAGCCCCCGAGGGCTGCGCCTCCTCCGCCGCCACCTAGGGCCGAGCCGCCGCCGCCCCAACGGCCGTGGCCGAGGCAGATGGCAGGTAGTTGCGGTGGGTCGGGCCAAGGCATGAACGGTCGCGGGGCGGGTGCTTCTGCGGGGGACGATCGCAATCCTCCGCGCGGTCAGTGGGGCGATGATGGATTTGATGCTTATGGTTCTGGTCTGCATCGGGGTTCTTCGTCTACCGGAGGTGGCCGTGGCTATGCTTGGGTGGACAATGGCAATGCCAATAGGGGTTTCCAAGGACCGCCCGGCGATTTTGTGGAGGGTGCGGTTGGCCCTAATAACCGTTCTTTCCGGGGTCGTTTCCGCGGAGGCCGTGGTGGGAACCGGCGTCATCCTCCGCCGAAGCAGCCGACTACTGCTGCTGAGCAGCATGCGATCTCGCCGGAGGTGGCTGCCGGTGGATCGGCTCTACCGCAGGTGGCGGTGGAGACGGTTCAAGCCCTGGCTGCAGTCACGTTGCCGGAGCCCATGCAGACTGGAGATTCTGCTTCTAAGCAAGGTACGGAGAAGTCCGAGGTTGAAAAGGTGTCCAAGTGGGCGGCTAAAAAGAAGAAGCTAACTTGTTTCCGTTGCGGTGAACCGGGACACTTTTTGGTTGAATGCACTGCGGAGTTATGTGACTTGTGCCGGAAACCTAAACATACAGCTGCTGAGTGTCCTCTTATGTTGGGGCCTAAACCTTCTGTTCAGATATACGGGGTTTGCTGCTCAGAGTTGATGTTCTTCGAGTCTCCCAGTGTGGAACCCTTGGCACCCGCGGTGGAGACCTCCTTCCCCGGTGTGGTGAAGGTGGTTCATGGACCTTTGACCGAGGCACAGATCATTCAGCAGTTGCGGGAGCTGACTCCGGGTAATTTTCAGTGGTCGTTGCTCAAGCTCACAGATACATCTTACAAAGTAGATTTCTCGTCTAAGGAGGATCAGCTGAGAATCCTCAAGTTCGGTATGAGCAGGGTCACGGGTACTAGTTTTGTGCTGCAGTTTGATGAGTGGAAAAAAAGGAGCCGCAGGGCACGCCGTTAACTCAGATTTGGGTTCGTTTCTCTGGGGCGCCATCTGAGCCCCTGGACAGCTTTTTTGTTACGTGGAGCCGGGTTCTTTGATTGGCAAGACTGAGCAGGTGGATATGCAGTTCACACGTGCTCACGGGGTGGCGCGTTTACTTGTCAGTGTTGCTAACATTGAGTTCATGCCGGATGTGGTGCCTTGGACGCATGAAGGCGTTCTGTATCATTTGGATGTTGAGTATGAGGATCCTAACCTTTTCAGTGAGTTTGAAGATGATAATCCTATGGACACCTCCGAGGGAGGAGGTGCTTCGGGGAACCAGGATGATAGTGCTAAGAGTAATGATGATAAGGCCAAGGGGCCTTCGGGTCCGTCTGATTCTGGTGACACTACTCCTGATAGGTCATCTGGCACGGTCCCGACGAGTACTTTGCAGCTTGGTTCCTTGGGGGCTTTCTCGGCTCCGCCTAGGCTTTGGTGTGACCGAGTTGATCCAGTGAGCCCCGTGGTAAGTCCGTGTGTGTCCAAGCCTGTTGAGGTGGGAGGTGCCCAGGGGCAGGAGGCCCCTCCCTCTTCTCCTACTCCTTCTCCGGTTATGGAGGAGGTGGCTGCGATGGTGGTCTCGGCTGGAGGTGGCGGGCAGGTGGCCCGGCGATCCGCATCGCCATCATCGTCGGCGCCGAGGACAAGCTCGGGGGTTTCGCTCCATCCCATGAGGTCGGTTGTGTGCGGAGGGGTGTGCGTGCAGGAGGCCACCGCACCCCTTCCTGCCAGGACGCTTCCTGCCACGGAGGGCGGGTCGGGTGGCGTGGCCGTTATGACGCCCCAATCCCCGGATCGCTCCCCTAGGCTGGCCTCGCCGGTCTCGGGTCCGTCTGCCGTTCCGGCTATCGGCGGGACTCCCGTGGACAGGCCGCGGGAGATGTCGTCCTCTTTTGGTGCTGCGCCGAGGTCCCAGCACGGGTCACCGCTGTTGGGGGACGGGCAGGAGGCCCTTCCCCTAGCAGAGCTTCGCGCGAGGAGGTCATCGCCTTTGGTGGGATCCGGATCCTGTCTCTGCGGGGAGGCGGATCAGCGGGAGGCTGCAGGAGCAGCCGGACGTTGATCACATGCAGCTAAGGTGTGCTATGAGGGTGGCCAAGCTGCGTGACGTCGAGATCTCCACCGGTAAGTCTGTTAATAAATCAAATTCAATTTTGCATTTTACCAATGATGAGATTGTTCATAATGCAAATCAACTAGGAGTTTCACTTGGCAGTAATGATATGGAGATCTCTAGGTCAGTTAATGACATTCTTGATTTAGAAGCAGAGAGGGCGTTGGAAATGATTCGTAACATAGCTGCCGTTACCTATGAATGAGTCGGACATTGATGCGCTTGGGGTCAGGATTATTGATGGTTTGTGTGCCGATCTTGACCCTACGTTACCGGAGACGGAGGAGGAGGAGGGTTTTGCTTATCCTGAGACCTCTGACCATGTAGATGAGTCGTTGGTGATTGCGGCTGAGCCCGAGTGTGGTGACCGAACTGAAGATCGCGTTAAGCCTAAACGAAATTGGAAACGGAAGGTTTATCCAGTGTCGGCTATGCGTAGAAGTGCTAGGATCCGTACCTCTAAAAAAATTCATGATGAAATATGAGAGGCATTTTCTGGAATAGCAGAGGTCTTAAAGACTTGGCTAAAAGAAGGTTTCTAGCGGATGCTTCTCTTGAACATCATTTGGATTTTATTGCTTTGTCAGAGACTGCAAGAGACAACTTCACTTCCCAATTTCTTAGCACTTTATCCGGGGGGGGGGGGTAGATTTCGACTGGCGTTGCCTCCCTCCGCGAGGAAGATCCAGTGGGGTTTTACTTGGGGTTAAGTGTGATACTTTGGAAGTTCGAAGTGTAGTTCTGGGAGAGTTTGCGGTAAAGTTTCGGGTCAGAACTATGGTCGATGGGTTTGATTGGGCTTTGGTGGCGGTTTACGGCGCCGCGCAACCAGACCTCAAACCAGACTTCTTGGCCGATCTGGTCCGTGTGTGTGGTAACGAGCAGCTCCCTATCTTAGTGGGGGGTGATTTCAACATTATTCGAAGAAGGGAGGAAAAGAATAATGAGACTTTTGACGGCAGATGGTCGTTTATGTTCAATACCATCATTGAGAGCTTGGATCTCAGAGAGATAGAGCTCTCGGGTAGGAAATTCACTTGGGCTAACTCGTTACCAATCCCGACTTTTGAGAAGCTAGACCGTGTCTTAGCTAGCATCGAATGGGAACAGAAGTTTCCCCTGGTAACAGTGCAGGCGCTGACACGAGGTATCTCGGACACACGCCGTTACTAGTTGACTCAGGGGCTCAAACCCATGCAGGTAACAAGAATATTTTCTCGTTTGAACTTGCATGGTTTGAAAGAGAAGGGTTCCTCGAGCTGTTAGCTAGAGAGTGGGCTAAAGACTCAGGAGGAAGGTCACCTATTGAAAGATGGCAATGCAAGATTCGTCATCTACGAAGGTTCCTTCGTGGATGGGCTAAGCATACGCATGGGATTTATAAGGCTGAGAAGGAACGACTCCTTCTACTTATTCAGACCCTAGAAGTAAAAGCTGAAACTTCCATTTTAGATACCAGCGAGTTGGAAACTAAGATGGAAGCTGAGCTGCGGCTGAAAGATCTCCTCCGCGAGGAGGAATTGAAGTGGGCGCTGCGAGCTAAGGTTCGCAAAATCGTCCAAGGAGAGGATAACACTCAATTCTTTCATATGATTGCTAATGGAAAGCATCGTAAGAAGAGGATTTTCCAATTAGAACAAGACGAAGGGACGATAGTTGGTCAAGAAAATCTGAAAGTTTACATTACCAACTATTATAAGCAGTTGTTTGGACCTCCGGAAGAGAATTTTGTATCCTTAGATGAGTCAAGGGTTGAGGATGTTCCTCAACTTGAGACTGACGAGAATGAGATTTTGACTGCTCCCTTTACGGAGAAAGAGGTGTTTGAGGCCATCGCACAAATGAAAAATAATAAGGCTCCAGGACCGGATGGGTTTCCAGCGGAGTTTTATAAAAAATGTTGGCACTTTATTAAGGGGGACCTGATTCCGATGTTCCATGAGCTTTTTGCTGGACAGCTTCAATTGTTTAAGCTGAATTTTGGAACGATAACTCTACTTCCTAAGAAGATAGAGGCCGTTCGCATTGAGCAGTTCAGGCCTATATGTCTTCTTAATGTTAGTTTCAAAATCTTCACCAAGGTTGGGACGAACAGACTTACACAGATTGCGCATTCTGTGGTGCAACCGTCCCAGACTGCTTTCATGCCAGATAGAAATATCCTTGAAGGGGTTGTCGTCTTGCATGAAACACTCCATGAGATTCACTCAAAACAACTAGATGGCGTTGTTTTTAAAGTGGATTTTGAAAAAGCATACGATAAAGTTAAATGGCCATTCCTTCAACAGGCTTTGCGTATGAAAGGATTTGATCCGGCCTGGAGAAACCAGATTGAATCCTTTACGCAAAAAGGGAGTGTAGGGATTAAAGTGAATGATGACATAGGTCACTACTTCCAGACACACAAAGGGTTAGGGCAAGGAGATCCAATGTCACCGATCCTATTCAACATAGTGGTAGATATGCTGACCATTTTAATAGGACGGGCTAAGGATGCGGGGCAGGTAGGCGGCCTTGTTCCGCATTTAGTTGATGGAGGTATCTCCATCCTTCAGTATGCTGATGATACTATCATCTTCATGGAGCACGACTTGGCGAAAGCGAGAAACATGAAGCTCGTGTTATGCTTATTTGAACAATTGACCGGGTTAAAAATTAACTTCCACAAGAGCGAATTGTTCTGTTTTGGAAGAGCTAATGATGACCAGGAGGCTTATAAACAATTGTTCGGATGTGAATTGGGAACGTTACCGTTCACGTATTTAGGTATACCCATTCATCATCGTAAGCTGACTAACAAAGAGTGGAAATGCATTGAGGATCGTTTTGAGAAGAAACTGAGCTGTTGGAAAGGGAAGCTCATGTCATATGGAGGGCGATTAATTTTGATTAATTCGGTCCTCACAAGTATGCCTATGTTTCTCCTCTCCTTTTTCGAGGTCCCGGTGGGAGTCAGGAAGAGGCTAGATTTCTATCGATCACGATTCTTTTGGCAGAGTGATGAGCTTAAACGAAAGTATAGGCTGGCTAAATGGGATATAATCTGTAGGCCGAAGGACCAAGGGGGTCTAGGTATTGAAAATCTGGAAGTCAAAAACAGATGTATCCTTAGCAAGTGGCTGTTCAAACTTTCGTCCGAGACGGAGGCTACTTGGGCTCAGATTTTGCGAAATAAGTATCTTCACTCTAAAACCTTGTCCCAGGTGACAGTGAGGCCGACTGACTCACCATTTTGGAAAGGCTTGATGAGAGTCAAACCACTCTTTTTCAACAGGACAAGGTTCTTAGTCGGAAATGGAGCTACTACGAGGTTCTGGGAGGATACGTGGCTTGGGGAGACTCCCCTTGCGCTTCAATATCCTACTTTGTATAACGTTGTTCAACGTAGAGAAGCCTACGTTGCAACCGTTCTACAATCCACTCCCCTCAATATTAGTTTTCGGAGGACGCTAGTGGGAAATCGTTGGGAGGCCTGGCTTCATCTTGTAAGACGATTGATGGATGTCCAGTTGTCTCAGCAGCCAGATCAGTTGTATTGGAAACTAACTAAGAACGGCGTGTTCTCGGTCAAATCCATGTATCTGGATGTTATTAACTCTAGCGTGATTCCTTCCTCGAAGCAAGTTTGGAAAGTGAAGGTACCTTTGAGAATCAAAGTGTTTATGTGGTTTGTGCATAAACAAGTTATTTTGACTAAGGATAATCTGGCAAAACGCAACTGGGTGGGTTCTGCAAGATGTAGTTTTTGCGACCATAACGAAACTATCAAACACCTCTTTCTTGATTGTCCGCTGGCCAAGATTCTATGGCAGTCGATTCATATTGCTTTTAATATTAATCCGCCCACTTCTATCAACACGTTATTTGGAACGTGGCTCGATGGGATTGATTCAGATACTGCGAGGCACATTCGTGTAGGCGTCTGTGCTTTATTATGGGCAGTCTGAAACTGCAGAAATGATTTGGTTTTTAACAGAACAACGAACATTCACTTTTTGCAGGTTATCTTCAGGGCCACTGCGTTGATCCGTATGTGGTCGCTACTCACTCCGACGGAGGCCAGGGAGCGTTTGGTTACTGCGTCTACCCGATGGGAGATGGTAGCTCGGGATATTTTCAACCGGTTTGGATGGCGGTCATGTAATAGGATAGGCATGTAGTGCTCCTATTTCTATTTGCCAGCCGGTTGTGGCTTTGTCTTTTTTGTTTAGCTCTTGTGAGCATTTGTTTACTTCTTACTTCGAGACTTGAAGACTTGTTGCTGGATATTTTTATTAATAAGATGAGCCGTATGCATCTTTCTGATGCAGAGGCTGAGATAAACCCCTTTTCAAAAAAAAAAGAAAAGCCTAGCATCCAGTGCCATGTCATTTCCTGTAGCCTGAACTGAACAACATGTTGTAGTACGTACAATGCATCACTGGCCTTTTTATACTGTACTGTACTTGTTTAGATTGTTCGAAAGAAGATAACTTACACTAATTATAATAAAAGGATAAGCAATACACTTGCAGCTCTTCTTAGGGTGAGTTCCACATATGCTGAAAATTTACATGATGTCAGTTTATCCAATAAAGACCATTCTACCCTTGGACCCATATGCCAGAAATAGGAAACAAAGAACCTGAAATAATAAATAATAAAAGGAAACAAAATAGAAAACGCTGCCTAGCACTACCTCGCCGGACCTCCGGTCCCGACCACTCCGCCGCAGCTGCCGGTCCCGCCCCGCCCCCCTACCCCTCCCCTCCCACCGCATATCCTCATCGCCGTCGCCGCCAGTCCCGGACCCAGCCATAGCATCTCCACATCCCCCCCCCCCCCCCCCCCCCCCCCCCCCCACCCCACGCGGCCCTGGCCGCGCTCGCAGGATGGCGGCGGGAGGTGCCGGCCTCGACCCTCCTCGCACTCGCGGCGGCAAGCAGCGAGCCGCTCCGGCCGAGGATGCGCGGCAGCAGCAAGCAGCCCCTTCTTCCTCATCCTTAATGCTCCATCCACCCCCATGTGTTGTGATGAACCAATATGCTCATGTGACAACTTTGATGCTTGTGACGACATTTTTGTGTCATAGCTGTGAGTTTTTATATATGTGGTGCTGGAACTTCTTATGCAAATTGTGATGTTATGCTAATTAAGGTGAAATGCTGCTGAAATTTCGTTTTCTTATGTACTGATTTTTTAATTGTTTTGCTGAAATTAACTAAAATATTTATCTCATATCCATGCCGAAAATTTTGAAATAGAACATAAACGGAAAAGTATATCATTTCGCCAAATATTTCGCTGGAAATGTTTATCTCATATTTCCTGTTGCGGCATTTACGATTACAATGTGTATATTAGCTTGGCACGCATCTTACAAAACTTTTACAGTAAATGCCTAGTACAATTCTAAGCTGAAAAGGTTTGCCTTCAATGTTCTTTTCAGCGAATTTTGCCTTGCCATTATCGACGAACATGCCTGGTTCAATGGAACATTTCGATGAGGTATTACTGATTTCATGACGTTGTGATGTACTATCTTTTGGTTTTCATTTTGTCAAACCATTTGATGAGATCACTGCTGCTTCACAATGCGTGCAGGTATTTTTTGTTGAGCTCTCCCGGGATGATGCTGAGAGATACCTCAATCCAGTGAGAAGTAACCGTGGATCAAATGTATGGTTCTCTTTTATTTACCTTCACAATATGTTTTCAACATATTTGCTATTCTGAAATATGTTAGAAGCCCAGTAGATAATTGACATAATGTTATAATTCACGTTGCCAAATGTACTTTGAGTTTCCCATCAATATTTTTGAAACTGTTTAGATGGTCATGTGAAATACGAGTATGTCACTAGACTTGTCATTACAAGTATTTTTTCTATCTGCACTAACAGGGAACCTGCTGCATGATTGTTTTTTGCTATTCAAAACACTACCGACTACTGCATTGTTTTCACAATAGTTAGCGTGTTTTCACTTACCCAATGTAAATAAGAATAAATCAATTCTTAGTTTTTTGCCACTGCATGGGGACGTATATGCGAAGTTTTACTCCTAACTGGCTAACTATCATAATTTAGAATTCTTCTCCAATCTCTACTATCATAGGTAATCCTAAGTCAAATAGGTCATAGTTTGCGCACTGAAGCAAACATGACTTTCCGTTTGCAATATTACCTATTGTTGATGCAGTAGCTAACAAAACTGAGCCTGCTACACGCATTGGACATTCCACAGTTCCTCTTGTGTGGCTTAATTTATTGTAATCTCAGCTTTTGTGTGTGAGATGGATGTTGTTTCCCTTTGTTTTCATCTATGGTTGACTCGCTGGTGTTTACTGTGAGAAGGGATATTCCTCATCATGGTCACACAAGAGTCATTTACTTGCAAAATACAAATTGATATCTTACTGAAACATTGTAAAGACCGGAAGAGTTTTAATGTCTGCCATTTCATGTCATATATGCTAGTTTATTCACATAATCCTTGCAACATTACGGGCAGCTAAAATCGATGATAAAAAAATTGATTAATGGCGCTAGGTGTTTTAATTATGGGCCGCTAAAATCTATGGCACCTTTTCATGCTTACAGGCTTACTCTCAAGACGCTTCTGCTCGAGGCTGGGGGAGTACAAGCCATAATCAGAGGCAGGGGAGATCCAATGTTTCAGATAAGCAGTCCTCAAGTTCCAATGCTCTCAAATGCTCCAGCTGAAAAGGTAATCCCTCGGTACTTGTGTGAAGGAGATGCTTCTCTTCATTGTGAATATTTGCTGTGTGTGGGACACACACACACACACACACACACACACACACACACACACACACACACTAAGGTTCACGATTAATGTGCTTTGTATGCATCCAGATAAGCAGGTGGCGGACTCTGGTTTCATCCTGTCCAAGAAGCTTGAGCTAGGACAGGAATACGAAGAAATGGATACGGAGTACAGCAACATCAGGAAAATGTCCAGGGGTGGCCAAGCTTCAGAAGCTGAAGATGCTGCTTGGGTTGCATTCGAAGCTCGCCTCGACAAATGCAGAGCGATGCAAAGAGAGATAAGAAATGCCAAAGGGGATCCTGAGCCCATCCCTGAGTGGTTCTTATTGGGAAGGGATTTCGTTCTGTTGAAGAATCTTGAGCTTGAAGAGGAACTGAAATCAATGGTGAAAAGTCACAAGGAACTCACTGCGATGACCGGGAGAGGCCATGCCTCAGCAGCTGAGATGGAATCTGCTTCGGATGCATTCAAAGGTCACCTTAAGAAATGCAGAGCGATACAGAAAGAGGTAAGAGAGGCCAGAGGGGTTCCTCTGCCCATACCCGAGGAGTTTTTGGACTACTAGTAGCAGAACCACGTTCATTGATTGCTGTTATGCGTGCAAAACACTGTTGAGTCTTTAGAGCTCACGTGTCTTAGAGCATCCGCACAGTTCCTTGTAAGTAACTAAGATGTTGTATAGGTGGTACAGTACTACTCTCTCCGTTCCAAAATAGATGACCCAACTTTGTACTAACTTTAGCGAAGGGAGTAAAACGGTTCAGGTTTTCTTTTTTGGTTGCTAACTTTTTAATCAAAATTGTGAGATAGATCAGAGAGCTGGGCATGCACAATTCGTCACTATTATATTCATTGAAATGTTTGCATCGTCAACAGTTTCGACCGAAATTTGAATGAGTTGGAATATGATTACAAGATAATCAAATAAATCCATGAATCGTGTGAACATGAGCGGCACCTCTCATCAAGATGCCAACATGGATGCATTAAAAAAACCTAATCCAAACGCCGAAGTTATATACACAAACTTTCGTCTAGTACCTCAAGGACAATACTCAGCAACCAGCAAGTGGCCATGCCACGTCTTCCTCCAGCGCCGGTGGTATACCTCAAAACAGACTTTTACCCTGCTTTAGAAATGAAGCCACACGGGTCGAACGATTGAGGAAATCCTCACAAGCTAATCTATACCTACTTTTTTCTTACTAATAAAGGGACAAATGCTTCTTCCTTCCAAATTTTCGTTTGTTTTTCGTCCGTACGCCAAAGCCTTTTTCGTTCAATCGGTTTGTTTGGTTCAAAACCGAAACAGATTCCTTTGCCGCACATGGGGCAAGCCCAGCAGCAAAACTACGAGAGCCGGCCCACGTCTCTCTAAGAGCATCTCCAGCCGTTGGCCCCTCCAGGAGGCATGAAAATCGCCGCCTGGGGGCGAGCCGGCGGTACAATCGGCGCTAGGGGTGGTTGGGCGTCCAGCCGTCGCCCCCAGGCGCCGATATTGGCCCAGTTTTCGGCCCACTTTCGGCGAATAAAGGCCCCATATGAGCGAGAATCGGCCCATATTCGGTGTGGTTCGGTGTTGAATTCTTAACATAATTATTTTATCACATAGTTCATCACAGAAAATCAAATAGTTCAACAAAATAATGCAAGAACAAATAGTTCAATATGAAATATATAGTTCAACAAAAAAAACTCATATTTCATCACATGTCACGTCCGGCGTCGCCCTTGAGCCTCCATAGGTGCTCCACTAGATCTTGCTGCAGTTGATGATGCACCTGTGAGTCTCGGATCTCCCAACGCATACTGAGGTAGGCAGTCTAGGTTGCCGGTAGCTGGTGATCAACTTCGCCTAGAGGACCCTGCCTGTAGTATGGTTCAGTGTCAAACACTGGCTCTTCCTGCTCGCTCTCGATGATCATGTTGTGCAAGATGACACAGCAGGTCATGATCTCCCACATTTGACCTTTCGACCAGGTCTAAGCAGGGTATCGGACAACAGCAAATCAAGATTGGAGCACACCAAATGCCCGCTCGACATCCTTTGGGCAAACCTCCTACACCTTGGCAAAGTGGGACTTCTTGCCTCCTGACACAACGTTTGAGATAGTCTTCACAAAT
The DNA here is from genome assembly GCF_018294505.1 of Triticum aestivum. Classification (NCBI taxonomy): domain Eukaryota; kingdom Viridiplantae; phylum Streptophyta; class Magnoliopsida; order Poales; family Poaceae; genus Triticum; species Triticum aestivum. The sequence continues at coordinate 620,071,667 of NC_057799.1, read as the reverse complement.
GTAGACCATCTCGGATAGATGCCATCAGCTAGGTAGTACTCCTTGTTGTAGTGCCTCCCATTGACCTCGAAGTTCATCGGAGGAGAATGACCTTCAACAAGCTTGGCAAAGACAGGGGAGCACTGCAGCACGTTGATGTCATTGTGAGTTCCTGGCATACCAAAGAAGGAGTGCCAAATCCAGAGGTCCTGTGTCGCCACCGCCTCAAGTACCACACTGCAGCCGTCTTTGGCGCCTTTGTACATCCCCTGCCAAGCAAATGGGCAGTTCTTCCATTTTCAATGCATGCAGTCGATGCTTCCAAGCATCCCAGGAAATCCTCTTGCTGCATTTTGTGCTAGGATCCGAGCAGTGTCTTCCGCATTGGGCGTTCGCAAGTATTGCGGTCCAAACACTGCCACCACTGCCCGACAGAACTTGTAGAAACACTCAATGGTGGTGGACTCGGCCATGCGCCCATAGTCGTCGAGTGAATCACCGGGAGCTCCGTATGCAAGCATCCTCATCGCTGTCGTGCACTTCTGGATCGAGGTGAATCCAAGTTTGCCGGTGCAATCCATCTTGCACTTGAAGTAGCTGTCGAACTCCCGGATGGAATTCACAATCCTAAGGAAGAGTTTTCAGCTCATCCGGTAACAGCGCCGAAATATTTTGTCGTCGTGCAGTGGAGCATCGGCGAAGTAGTCGGAGTAGAGCATGCAGTAGCCTTCGAGACGATGCCGATTCTTTGCCTTCATCCGCCCCGGCGCCGAGCCACCTCGCCGCGACTTTTCATTGCTCGCCAGCAGCTGGGCGAGGGCGGCGAGCACCATGAGATGTTCATCTTCCTGGACGTCGGCCTCGGCTTCCTCCTCCAGTAGCGCGGCGAGCGCTTCCTCGTCGTCCGAGTCCATCGTTGAGGCAGGCAAATCGCCGAACACCTTGCGCCCGGTGGGCGCGTGTACCCGCTGCTAAACTGCCCCTCCGTGGCCGGAAACGGCGGGAAAAACGCCCAACTGCTGGTGAAGGGGCTGCCTCGGCGAACCTCTGCTCTTTTTCCGGCGGGGATTGGCTATCTAGCGGTGAAGGATGGTGGGCGACGCCGGGATACAGCTGTTGGCGGCCGAGCGCGCGGGGGGTGGGAGGCGAGTCGGGGAAGAAAAACTTGACTTTTCGCCTGGCGGTGTGGGCCAGCCGTGCTTTTCCCTTGCGCCGGAGCCCCCGAGCGCCCCCAGTGCGTCGGGTTCGGCCTGCGATCGCCGGGCCCAAAAACGGGCCGAACCGACGGATTTCGGCGTCCTGGAGGGGGCGACTGGGGCTTATTTTGGGCGTCGGCGCTGAAAAAATGGCCTAGGGGGCCTGTTGGGGACGCCGCTGGAGATGCTCTAAGCTCACGCAGCCGCCTCTCCCATCTCGACCACGAATTGGCGACGCACTAGGTTTAGCGCCGGTGCCGGCGCCAACCACACCCGCCACTCGCGTGCGGCCTCCTCCAGCCGCTGGTCGCCACCGGCCGTCATCGATGCCTCCACGCAACCCACCAACGCACCGCCGGACGCCCTCTCGCCCATGCGGCTGCTGCTGACTTGCCTCGTCGGTCTTCTTCCTCCTCCTCTCCCGCCTAACTGACCCATCACCGGAGATTGAAGTTCCAAAGAATAATAAGTGAAGGAAGTATTTGAGAGTTATGACTAGGAGGTACTTGTAGGTGTTAATGAGATGCTTGAGTACTATGTTTTCTTCTCTGCCAGAACCCCTTTGTCATATTTGTTTTTTTTAACTCCAAAGAAAAATCCATTCTATGAGGGAATCAATTTTTTTATTGCCTAGCACCTAGTTAACTACGGAAGATTTGGTTGGGAAATTATAACTAGAGTGATAAGAGACTAAAGGTGGCTAGGCAACGCGCCTAAGTGCAACTATTCAAGTGCAAATATTCTCTTTGTCTGGGCCAGGGCCTGGTACCATCGTTTGTTTTGGGGAAAGGTTTGCGTAACAGAAGTGGAGGCCGGCCCGCCGACATCTCCGACAAAGCAAACTTGTCTCGAAAAAAAAATCGCCAACAACTTAAGCAAATTATAAGATCACGAGGTAGATCGGTTCCAAATCCCCAAATTTCACCAAGCGCGCACCATTAGACCTATGGCGGCGGATGAGGAGTTGACGAGCAAGGGGATGGCCGGCCATGAAGGGTGCCACCAAAATTGTAGTGTTGAGAAGTGCTCGTCGACCGGCGGCCGGTGCGCCACCAAAAGGAAGGCCGAGGAGGCGGCGGCGGCCGGCGAGGAGTGTCCGCTGAAGGTGTGCAAAGTGGAGGCGGCGCCGGAAGTCGCCGCAGATTCATTGAAGCCGGCAGTGGAGGCCGTACGCGAGAAAAGGTTGACGCGGCTGCCGCAGGAAGAGGTCGATTGGACCCTTGCCCATGTGGTGGATGGTCCTGTCTCCCATCACTACAAGTCCCTGAAGCGCCAAAACCCCAGCTTGCTGCCCTCGCCGGAGGAGCAGATGGACAGGTACAAGGTTGATCTCTATAATGGTGCCCGCGCTCTCTACGCCGTTCGAGAGAGATTCGCCAAGTTCCAGGCACTTGTCCGCGCTGAGTATGAGAAGCGCGGTTACGTCGAGGTCGACGACGACTTCCTCGCCCGCAGGGCGCACCTCCGGGCGTATAACGATGTCCTACGCGCCGAGGTAATGAAATATGTCGCCCATTTGGTCGACACCGGCGAACTTTTGGTTGCCCCCCGCCAAGAATAAATTGGCTCCTGACAATGAGGATTTCACTTCATGCACATCTTTCTTATCTGTCTATGCACAGACAGCACTCTCAGACTTGATGAACACCTTGAATAATAGTATATGCCCCTCTGTGTGCTATTGTACTATTAACTTGTGGTTTTGTTAGTACTACTACATGGCAGACAGAATTATGGGTGTTTTTCTGTTGGACAAGTTCTCTGCTTTGTGAGCATGTGATGCCTGATATATCAGTGTCATTCTTGAACGACTTGATGTGCTGATGCGCTAGGTGTTTGAAAAGTGGCATTTTTTGTTGGCTCTGAGGAATGGCATATTTTGTGTATGTTGTGCATTTTTTGTTGTGTATGATTGCCAGATTAGTACTTGGCTCAATTGCTTTCTTATGTGCATGACATTCTTCCAATGCCCCTGTTCAGCTGTTCCTTGTGGTTAAGATCCAAGCGAGGCAGAGTTTGCATTATACTCCTACTAGGCAATATTTTGTGTAATGTTTAATTGGATATTAATTGAGGCGCAGGGCCCGCCCTGAGAATCAAGGAAGATTATGTAGCGTACGTAAAAGAGTTACATAGGTATAGCATTTTTGCTAGGCAATAATAGAGAGATGGGAAAGAGGTGTGAGTGTCTCTTATTTGGATCAAATACATTACACAAAGTTCTGATGGAAAGGAGAACCTCGTGTCAGCAGCAGGTCGGGACGCATCATCATCATGATGGTGAAGACATGCAAACCAACAGAAAATCAAGTCTCAGATTTTTATTGTTTTGAAACGGACAAGTCTCAGATTATATATATTTGTGCTAGTATAGAAAGACAGGTGAAATAAGCAAGCAAAAGGTAAAAAAAATTCGTAGGAAAACTGATGCAGTTGTCTTGATCATGGGTTTGCATTCAGTGATCACCAAGATATGAGCACTCCAGAAGACAATCGGAAAAAGGTTTCTTTTTCGGGTGTCGAAAAAAAGTTTTAACTCCTAAAATATTTAGGACCTTTAAGGAAACACCTCCTAGTAGCTTCTAATACTCGGGGAAAATTTTGGGACCTCCCAATCCAACTAACAAAACAAGAAAATCTGGTCAGAGGAATTTTCATCATCCAACCACTGCCTCCGGTTTCCTCTGTTCTTCGTCGTAGGTGCACCGCTGCCACCTTTTTGTGTTCCTGCCCCTCACTTACTATTCCCGCTGTCGGGAGTAAATAGCAAAAAACTACCACATTACGGGCTAGAATTACAAAAAACTACCACTTTCTTTAATTTCCCCAAATGCTACCATAATTTTGATTCGCTGTTGCAAAAAACTCAAGTAGTTGAACCGTGAAGTTTTAAGTGCCCTTATGACACGTCTGCCCCCCCCCCCCCCCAGTCAGGTCCACGTCGGCTCTGGTAGACAGCGCGCGGCGTGAGGGTGTCGCTGTTCCAACCGGGTCAAGACGACCCGGGCCAGTTCACCCCCTCTCACTCTCTCCCCTCGATCTGGTAGACCTAGGCGATGGCGGCGGAGATGGCAAAACCACTCGACGGCGGCGGCGATGACTTGATGGGGGAGGTGGCACCTGGGGATTGGGCGGGGTGTATTCCGAAGTGGATAATTGGCTCGGGAGCAGCAGCTTCGCAACGCAACAGCCTACACAGCAGGTGCCGCCACTGCCTACACTGGCGGCATAGCCTACGCCCTCGCGTATCTCCAAACATCAATTATCTCAACGAAAGTATCTCCAAAGAAAATTGATAGCAAGTCCTTTCTTCGTATTAAACCGGCTGATCGACACAAGATCTACGGCAATTACAAGGCACAAGGAAAGTACTTCTATGATGCGGGTTATCTACAGATGTACCGGGACTCTTCGTTTATGGTCCTCTCTAGAACACATGGAGAATCGAGACCTGTTTACGAAGGTGTGTACACAATTGAAGGGTACGACCAAGGATACTGTTACCAAACATGGGTGGCAGCATAATCTTAGGATTGGCCCACCTCCACTTTAGGCGTTATACAGACTCTACATGTTTCTTTGTATTTCGCCTTCTTTATTTTCGTTTGTGCAAGAGGACTTTGTTTGGTTGTGTGCATCTTAGTTATGTAAAGAGCGGGTGTAATGCTTAAACATTTTAAGTAATAAAGAGCCCTTTTCGAAAAGAAGGAGAAGTGCAATCCAACACATTATGAAATAAAGTAGTACACAAAACATGCCAGCACCGTAGTACTAAAACAGAAAAGCACAGAGAGAGGCCAAGCAAATCCAAGAGTCCACACGGAGTCTTCCGCGGTCGACCAAGTGCCTAATAAACGTGGAGTGATATTTACTACGCGAAATGGAGATGCAAAAAAATTGATGTGTCAGAAATTCCAAGGCTGCCTACAAGCGTACGTCCAATCCCCCCCCCCCCCCCCCTCGCGATCGGCTTGTTATTATAACCTTGGATGAACACGAAGATCCACATCAAATTACGAGTCATGGTTTGTCAACAAAAATACAAGCCATAGAGATCATGAAAAAGATGTGTAATCCGACACAGTGAAGTACCATGCGGGGTGGGTGGGGTTGGGGGGGGGGGGGGTGCTAGCAGCCGCCTATGCCACGCGGCGTGCCATTTATAAAGCGCATCTTGTAGCTTGGCATCGGCACAGACCACCTGAATGCAAAACAAAAGAAGATGTGATGATGGTGGTACAAACAAAGCTGTAACACATGGCGTCAATATTTTTATAAAAGAAAAGAAAAGAAACAAAATGCCTGTTATAATTGTTCTCTTTCGACATCTCCACAACGATAGTTTTTGATAGTGTGCTGCCATCTCTTCGTCGCTTTATCACAACCTAATAATATAGAGATTGTACATAAGAAGAGATTTTTTTTTGAGTAGGTACATAAGAAGAGATAATTTTATGAAAACAGAATATGGCAATGAAAAATAGAAAAGAACCAGGGAGATATGACGATATCCAGAAACATATCTTCTGGACGGACTAAACTAAATACCTCAATTGTCATGTCCCCATCACAACCTCCAATGGATTCAACATGGGCCACCGCAGCATCCAATAACATTGAACCAAACTAATGTACACATTGTGAAGTTATATTGATTAGTACCAAAATCAAACAACCACACAAAATCATAACGATACGTTTCGGGAAACATAGTTACCTCACATTTTACAATAACATCAGCGACACATAACCCAGCAACATCAGCAAGTGATCCCTCGACAACCTAATTAGCAATTTATTTGGTCCATTTTATACAAACATGCAACTGAACCAACTATATAATAAGCCAGAAAGTAACTAAATAATGAAAATTCCGATATTGCATTTTTTGAAATTCAAAAATCTATATGGATATTGTGAAAATAGTGTATATTAAAAAACCAACAGGTGCACCATAATTCAACATAAAATTCAATAACACTTCTATAGCACTAAATTCATATTTTCGATACAAATTCAACGGTATAATTTTTGCTCCCACCGCAGTCGGTCTCGCTGGTTAAAGAATAAGAATTCAGTGGTATAATTTTTGCTCCAACCGCAGTCGGTCTTGTTGATTAAATTTATGGTCAAACTTAGATCTCGGGAAACGCGGGCGCACTACATTGTGGAATGGAGGGGGTAATATTTACCGATGAATGCTTAAAATTGTTTGCCGAGTGCAGCGTTTTGGTGCCGAGGCTCATCTGCACCCGGTCAGAAGAAAATCACAAAAAATTCAAAAAAAATCCTTTTTTTGCATGGCAGAAAATTTAGTGCTTGAGGTCCGCTCCAATTTTCATATCATTTAGACATTTGAGCAGCTCTCCGCAAAAAAGGCAAATCGGGTCAAAACGGTGCATGCAAAGTAAACTTTTTTACAGACCCCGATTTGTCTTTTTACAGAGGTGCTCAGATGTCCAAATGATTTGAAAATTGAAGCGGACCTTACGCATTAAATTATCTACCATGCAAAAAAATGATTTTTTTTAGTTTTTTAGTATTTGTTTTAATTTTTTCATCAACGCGGGTGCAGATGAGCCTGGGCTTAGAAGCGGATTTTTGTTGTTTGCCTTCATATTTATACACAAATGAGTGGAATGTGATGAAAGTAGTAAATAAAGATTCTACAAACAATTAATGTGGATCGAAGGGAGTAATAAAATGAAACGAATAGGTGGGAAAGACAAAATGGGAAAGGTTGATGGGCGTCCGTTTTTTCGCGAATATAGGGAGAAGCAGTTTTGAGGTTTGGCTGTGGAGATACTCCTGCAAAAACTTTGGCAAGGAAAATGCGCTTCCTTCCCATTTGAATTTTCAGAAAATATCCAACAGTACTTTGACAGGACGTAAAGTTGGCGATTGGACATGGGTCCAGCGGAAGGCCGGGCCGATGCGAAAGCATGTAGTCAACTCAGCCCGTTGGCATCAGCTAGCTAGTTGATTCTCTGCCATTACGCCACAGCTGCAGCTCATGCTCGTATTCCGGGGGGCTCGCCTTCTCCATCCATTCCCTCACTCTCCCTCTCATACACGCGTCGTAGTGACTTGTTCCCTTTGGTCCAGCTCAGACGTGGACTTTTCTTTTTTTTAATCACGTACTCCCTCCGTTCGAAAATACTTGTCATCAAAATAGATAAAAAGAGATGTATTTAAAAATAAAATAATCTACATACATTCCCTTTTATCCATTTTGATGACAAATATTTCCGGATGGAGGGAGTACGTACCTTGTGTTCTAATCGGGAGTGAGAGGTGATCACAAGCATACCCCAAAACAAATACTGAGCATGAGCAAGCCATTTTTGCTTAACTATTAAAGTTTTGTCAGTTACTCCCTTTATCCCATAATATAAGATGTTATCATAACCAATATGCTCACAAATGGGACACAAGGAGTAGATTATATGTTTGCTTACTTCGTTGCAACCATATTGCATTGGAGTTACTGCTACAGTACACTTTCGGCCACACCAATCCAGGAATAAGTATCTAGGGAGAACATGAGTGTTCTCATAGCTCAGTGATTCTCGGCCGTCGGATCGATTGTTTGATGCGTTGTGGACCGTTCGATCTCGCTTCTGGTCGATATCAGACGTTGGATAAAAAAAGTTACTGCTACAATGAATAGTTACCGTCTCGTTCGTGCCACCACATGTAATTTCCTTGCCCCGCCGAGGGCATATTGGACATTTCACCTGCTTGAGAAAATATCTAATATCGACAGCGGTGAGACCTAGCGCTGGAACCCTCCCGCTCCTGCCCGCTCTCGCCTCTGTCCCCCCGTCCCGTGTCTCCTCTCCTCCCCTCCCGCCGACCACCTACCTACCGCCGGATCTCCCCGTCGAGCTCGCTCCTCGCCGTCGCTCTTACAGGCGCCACGCGCTCCCGTTCTCCTTCCCCAGCCCGGCGACGGTGGAGGCGCGCGGCCATCCCTCCCCGGGCGGTGGTGGAGGAAGGGCGGGGCCTCCACGGTTGTCGGCGACCTCCTCCCCGACCATCGACCCCTTTGTTAGGGCGCGGGGGTGGTTGTCGATGGTGTCTCTCTCACCCGTTCTTCTCCTTGCACGTCCTCTCCACGTCGTTGGGCAGCGCCGCTGCTGGCTCTCTCCTCGGGGCTGGGCTGGGGCGTCCTAGGGAGGGATTGGGCTGCGATGGATTTCCTCTCCACATCGTTGGACAGCGCCGCCGCTGGCTCTCTCCTCAGGGCTGGGCAGGGGCGTCCTAGGGAGGGATTGGGCTGCGATGGATTTCGTGCGGCACGAGGCTGGCTGAGGTTCTCGTTTGGGGAATGATTTTTTTTCTCGATTTTGATTCTTCAGCTATTCATCTTAGATGCTCGTTTGGTACATGATGCAGGTCTATTGCTGCTGTCGTTTCTTTCTCCACGAAGATTCCGATGATTTGTGCTCCGGCTCTGCTTCCAGTGAGTGCGCTGATTCCTACTAGGTGAGCTTGTCGGCCTCCTATGTTCCTGATTTTACTCTATTGTTCATGTCCATGTACGTGATGGTGTTTTTGATTTCTTCCTATTGACGGCATGGTCACCTCTAGCTATGGTCAATTGTTACTTACTGTCTAGGAGACGAACAGATCTAGATGCCATCGAAGGAAAAAAAATTGTTGTCCCTTTTTAGCCTTTTTGGGTACCTTGTCTTCTATTAAGGTAGAATCTGAGCCTTCCTGTTGAGGAGATGCTGATGTTTAGCTAGATTCCATTAAAGGAATATTTTGTTGTCTTTCTTGCTTTGTTGGGTACCTAGCCTTTTCTTTGTCATGGAGGAGGACAGTTTTGTCTAGGAGCCAGGGCCTTTTGTTCCTTTGCATGGTTAGCTTTTCCCCCCTATCCTCAAGTGGTAGGGGTTTAGGTATGGAATTGTTCTTTTTATCTGCTGTTCTTGCATGTTGGAGTGTAGTGCCAGATTACCTGTCAACTTTGTTCGGGTCTGACGAATAACATGGTAAATAGCTGAAAAGGTCTAGACTGGTTCAGTTTCTTGCCTAACTAGAAATAACTCCCCATTTTCATTTCTTCAATTTTTTGGACAGCGGTCCCTCCTCTTCTCCATGAGCAAGCACTCCGGCCATAGCCTCGTCTCTTCTCCTCTCCGGTCGCCGTGGAGGTGGGTGGTTGATGTTTGTTTCTTATATTGGTGATGTGGGTGAGTTGATTTGTGCCTTTTCATCTCGATCTGTTTAGCGTTGGAGCCCTTGAAGCATTCGAATGGAACATGTATTGGCATGCTCGGTTCATCTTAGGTGAGTGTGAATGTTGAAGTGTGATTTCGTAGCATTAGGCTTGCAGTTTAAGAGATCTTCCAATCAATTTTTTTTGGATTTTGGGGATGTGTGCAGTGGAAAACTATAGATAAATAAGAATTCTTTGTTCTTCTTTCATGTTGGAGAGAGTGACAGTACCTACATTCCTGTTAGTGGGCTGTATATATTCTATAACTTCTTGCTGTTTTCTTTGTTACGGTAATTTTTTTGACATTTGTAACAGCAAAATGATATGTCAAGATGCTCTGTTTTTATGGCACTTTTAGAGATTTCTCCTCATATTATAGATGGTGTGCGATATACTTCTTGACATATCCCTAGGCATCTTGACATATCCCTGGACAGGTTCTCATGTTCAGCGCATCCAGTTTGGTTGATTATTTTGGGAGGCTTATTTTGGAAAGGCTTTGAGAGGCCGTCTGAATCACCACCTTGTGTTAATAGAATTATACATAGTTTTGTACAGCCATTTCATTTTGCATAGGGCTACAAAGTACAATCAAACAATCTGCAGCTTAGCAGTACTGTATTTCCTGGATTCTCCAATTTGGGGTTTGAGCATTGAGGCGTTGAATATGTCTATATGAACTGTAGTTATATATTACCTGCTACTCGAGCTGGCTCTCTCTCTCTCCGACGTCTTGGTTTGCAGGCCGCTGCGTGGTGAGGTACTGACTAAGGAGCGCGAATCGCCAGCACCACGTACCAGATGATGCCGTCAAGGTCGGCGTCATAGTGACTGTCGATGACTTGCAGGTCCATCTCTCTCTCTCAAATGTCAAGCTAGATTCCCTCTTATTTTGCATATTGGAAATGTCCGAAAGTTAATTGACTGAAATGCCATGTCTTGCGAAATCTAATGCCATGATAATTAGATGCATGTGCAGATCTTTTTTTCGTTGAAATGTTTTCAGATGCATGTTATGGATTGATTTCCGGCCGTCCGATCTTGAGTTTGATATGCCGTCAAATTGTACTGCTAAATAATTGCGTTGTTGTTTTCATTTCCTTCAGTTGATGCATTGATCAACACCGGTCTGGCGAAACTGAGCTATAAATATGTTAAGATCAGTATGGATTGCTCTCTGGACCATATTTCTCATGACATGTTGGACACAATTGCTAGAATATTTTTAACAGTATATATGTTTTACTCAAATGTGTTACTTGTCTCTTCTTTCAGATGATTGGTGGGCAGAATTAAAGAGGGATTACACAAGTAAGGAGATACACCTGAGCAAGCAGCTAGACCCATGGTACTAATGTAAATCGCTCAACCATTTTGATATTTAGTCTCTCAAGAGTTATTTTCTTAGTATATTATTCTTCAAGATCCACATTCATTTTACTCAGTCATGCCCAAATGCCTTTTCTATAAATCATTCTAAAAGATCCAGTTGTGACTTACTACCCCCCTCTGCCCATATTTTTATCTATGGATGCTGCTCTCTCTCTCTCTCTCTCTCTCTCTGTGTGTGTGTGTGTGTTATGGCCATGTTTAGTGCTTCCGTTTAGTCCAAAGGGAGTAGCTCAATTGTGTCCTGCATAAATTAGATCTTTCCGAAAACATTTTAACCAGGATCCAACTTTCTATACATTGATAACTAGAGCATAAGTGCACTCGCTCAATTCTGAAATTGTTCATAGTATACATAGTAATCATGACTAGATCGTAGAAGTTAGAGATGTACAAATGATTGATTGGAAATATATATTTGTATTTGCAACAACACACTGGATCACGTCAGGTAAATATTTTTGTAGAATATAAGTCAGGTTTAGAACTTTTGACGACGACAGCTGAAAAACCAAAGTAAATCCATGATATATAGTCAGTATAATATATATTTAGATATTCACGGCACTGCATAAGCATAGTTCAGTTCCCCTGGGAGCACTAGCTGCTGGCTTTTACATGTATTTCTTGATTCTAATAAGATGCAGCTAATCTTAGAAAATATAGTAAGCACCTATCATGAAATTTAAAACTGGCGTGATGTGGCTCTCCGTTGATAACTATGATGCTTGCATAGCTGGTTGATTTATTTGATTATTATCAAACTAAACCATCATAATATTAAGATTGTGATTATTCAGATGAAAAATGATCAAAGAAATACATGTACCAAAGTTACATCTGTTAAGATAATGATTAGGCATACAATTGCTTCTTCAAATTATTGCAATATTGTAGTTCTCTGTAGTCTAATAAATTATGTACTGTGGTCCTCCGCCTCACCGCTTAACGGGATGGATCGGGCAACGTACGCCAAGGCGAGACCTGCCTCTCCTCTTAAGTTGATTGGTTTCTCTTTCTGCATTCCTTTTCTATGGCCTCATTTGGCATTTCTCCTTCATGATTATTATGTTGTCCCTTTTGGGTTGTCAGATGCTTTACCTCGGCAGCATGATGAGATTCCTTGCTTTCTCCATGTGAATTTTCCAAAAAGCTTATCTATTTGAGGAACCATTTTTTTTCTCATTGATGTTGCATCGACCAATGCTTATAATACCTAATAGAACTAAAAGTCGGTTACCCGGTCAACACACCTTATAAAAAAATATGAATGGGCAAGATGTGGCCATCTAGAGTAGAATTTGGTTCATTGATTAATGTAGAAAGACACGGGTCAAAGTGATCCTTTTCCAAGGTAATCACCACTGTTTTGTTTTAGGCTTATGTGCCTGATGTTTTTTAGGATCTCTGTCAATAAGGGGATATATCAAGGTAGTGTGTTGTGTTCTAATTATAAATGAAGAGAAAGTTAAGAACTTCATAGTTACAATGTAATCATGGCTAGAGCGTAGAGGTTAGAGATGTACAAATGATTGATTAAAAATATATATTTGTATTTGTAACAACACACTGGATCACGTCAGGTAAATATTTTCGTAGAATATAAGTAAGATTTAGAACTTTGACCATGACAGCTGAAAAACCAAAGTAAATCCATCATATATATTCAATGTTCATGGCACTGCACAAGCATAATTCAGTTCCCTTGGGAGCACTAGCTGCTGGCGTATAGATGTATTTCTTGATTCTAACAAGATGCATGGCAATCTTAGAAAATATAGTAAGCACCTATCATGAAATTTAGAACTGGTGTGATGTGGCTCTATTGATAACTATCATGCTTGCATAACTGGTTGATTTCTTTGATTATAATCAAACTGAACCATCATAATTCAAGATCGTGATTATTCAAATGATATGATCAAAGAAATACATGTACCAAAGTCACATCTGTTGAGATCATGATCAAGCATTATTGGGATATTGTAGTGCTCTTTAGTCTAATAAATTATGTATTGTGGTGCTCCACCTCCTTTTCTCTTCTTGCCAGGACATATACTCTGCATGGGAAGTTGCCTACTTGGTATGAGCTTCAGACGCATCGGCATCGCTACACCTTTCTATGTTCTTTTGTTAATAGTCTGCCCATAATTATAACAGCGAAATGCATGAATGTATATAGCTTTGCACCAAGCCACTTTACTTTATCTATGATCTGTCATTTTTGTGAGTCGCAGATGATTTTGGCATTGATATTCTCATGCAAGCCATCCTATCTTTGCAAGCCTACAGATAGAATACACTCAGGGCACCACATGTTTAAGTTGTCACTCCTATGTTTATAAGTTTATAGGAAGCAAACATTTTCATTATCTTTGGCACTTATATTTTCATTATATTAACTTGTGCAGCGGAGTTTTAAAATCAAAACGGGGCAATTCTCTACTGTGACAAAGTGAAGAGAAAACTGATGCATCAAATTAATACAGAAATTCAGTTCATATGAAGCAGAAGAAAGGCATGCAGTACCTTACATTGACAATGATTGTTAGCCCATTGTGGTACTTCAAATCTGATAAAGAATATATTTTATGACCGAGACATGGCATTTGGAGAATCTCAGTTCTAATATCTACATGAATCAACTTTTATTTTGTCACGCTACTGAATGTTCTGGTATGGGACTATCTATTCTGTGTAGCTCTTATAAGTAATAATGAAATGATCTATATGTAAAGTTTTCTTATTTTAATTATATTATGTTGTTGATGATGCATGGTTCTGGAATTTGGAGATTAACATTTAGGCTTTTGGTATTTTGAACCTTTTTGCTTTGTACTAAACTTGATGCAAACCAGTTTGTCTTATCTAGCACTGCCACTCAGTCTTTTTGGAACAAATTTTGTCATGTGCTTGCAAATTAATTACCCTATTGACTTAGTATTCTCAGTTTACCATGTTTTTGGTATATCTCTACTGCTTGTGATCTATACTAAACTCATTAGTTCTGAAAGAGTGTTGTAATTTCCTTTGGATGTACAAGATTTATACATGCCGGGTCAGGACGCTTGGTCGGGCAATGCGCGCCAAGGCGCGCTCCCGATCTAGTTGAACACGGAAACTGGGAGGCTTTCGGCCACAGCAGTGGACAGTCTTCTGTATTTTGTACGCCGTGTGGTCAAATCAGCACAAAAGTGGTGACCTAGTAGACAGAGCTACGCATGTTTTAGCATGAAACAGGAAACATCAAACATGTGTTCTTCTGTTCGATTCCACTTTTGTTCTTGTGAGCGTAACCCCCTCGTCCGCCCCCGTGGGCGGCTAGGGGGAAACCCTAGCCACCGCCGCCGTCGGGCGCCTCTCCCATGCCTCTCTCACCCTCGCCGCCGCCAGCAGAGCCGCCGGGCGAAGCCTGGCCGCCAAGGGCGACGGCGGGGTATCTCTCCCCTACGCGCGATCTGGCTGGCACGGGACGGCATGTGCGTGAAGTGGCGCCGGACTACTGTGGGATTCGGTGGCGCTGCGGGCGGATCCTGGCGGCGGCGTGCACGACGCGCCGATGGCTGGAGTCCACGTTTGCAGCGCGGATTGGCGGATGCGGGAGCGCCAGGATCTGGTGGTTGCGTGAGCCGTCGCGTTCATGTCAGATCTTTTGCGATCTGGTGCTTGGACGCCGGCGGCCGGTGCGGGGTGGTGGTACTCGTCGTTGTCCAGGTTGGATTCTCTGGATCTAGAGCCTGGACGGATCTGCACTAGAGTCGCCCATGGTGCTTTCTTCTCCTGATGGTTTCGTTTATCGGTTTGTGGCCAGATCCGGAGCAGACATAGGTTGGTGGTACAGGTTGGGGACCGGAGGAAACTTTGGTCGGCTAGCTCAACCCGGCATCGGCGACGGCTTTGGCGTCGTTACCCTCCTTGGAGGCGAAGCCGAGGTCCCATCCTATCCACCTCTGACCCACTCCCGGACGAAAGTCCAAAACCCGTCTTGGATTGGGCGGCGGCAGCGCCCTTAGCGTCGTGTCCTCCATGGAGGCGCTGTCTTGGGAGGCTTGGGTGTTCGGGGGAGAAGTACTGTGGGTGGTGGGCTCTACATGGCAGTTCCTACAGCGGCGACGGTGTGGAGTGTAGGAGATATGCCCTAGAGGCAATAATAAATGATATTATTTATCTCCGAGTTCATATTATGTTTATGTTCCATGCTATAACTGCAATGATTCTCGAGTCTGCAATATCCACGAGGCTCGGAGGAAGACTCATATGCACGTGTGGAATAATAAACGGTAAGAAGTATTCCTAGTCTGGCCTCTAAGACTAGCTCAAGTGTTGCATGATGGTTCTATTTTCCTGATCATGGGCATGTCTATGCCAGCAACTTTGAGGGCAAAATGTTAAGAGAACATTTGTGTTGAATCGACCCGGATTGATGTTATGCTATGAGATTCATTCATCACAAGTTAATGGTACATAACACAGAGATGGTTAACGTTTGCATGATTCCTTAGACCATGAGAGTATCGAGTTTCTTCATGCTTGCTTCATGAATTTTGGGGTTTGTTAAACGTCATCCGTAAATGGGTGGCTATTACGGCGCTTACGGGTTCATGGAAAAGTGTGTTAAGTAACTTGATAGCTCAAGATTGGGATTTGCTCCTCCGACGATGGAGAGATATCTCTGGGCCCTCTCGGTGTTACGGTATCCATCATCGTCTGGCCAGACACTTTGTGATTTGATCACGAGGATGCCGGAACACGATAATGAGAAAAGAGAACAATACCGGTAACGAGGTAACTAGCATAGTGGACAAGTTGTTGATCCACGGGAATGCCAACATGTCTCACCTCGGGTATTTGTAACATATCGCGAAGCAACAGGAATAGCACATGACAACTGGAGGTTCACTCGAATATTTATTCGTGTGGGTATAGGGGTCAATATGGGTGTCCACGGCACCGATGTTGATCATTGATCGGAAAGGGTTCCAGTCATGTCTAAACTTCACCGAACCTATAGGGTCACACGCTTAAGGGTCATCTATCTGCTGAATACTAGACAAGGAGTCTGAGAGAAAATCACCGAAAAAGTTTCGGACACCGGAAAAGTTTCGGACAGCGGAAAAGGTTCGGCAGAAAGAGGTCATCGGATGAGTTTCGATGAAACTGAAAAGTTGTTTCAGGGGATACCATAAAGTCAAATTGGTTTCGGCACATGCCTGATAATTCTTGGAGGGTGCCAGAATCATTCTGGAAGCTTTCTGGAATTTTCCGGGATAATAACCGGATATTCTTCGGGAGCTGCCCGAACCACTTCAGATGCTTTTGGCAGATGAAAATCACTAAACCGGAATTTTTTCGGAACGCGTTGAAAATCATTATGGTGGGTACTGGAAATGTTCTAAGCCCACATAAATATTTTCAGTTCGACTGACGCTGAAAAATGTCGTCGTGAATAGTGAAAGTGCATTTTGGGATATTTTATGGTGAGTCACCTTTTGGGATATTTCCAAAAGGATTCTAGAAGGGCTTGGGGGCCAAGCATGCTCCTCATGGGGGTCCCCCAAGGGGTTGGCCGGCCACATGTGTGGGGCTCCATGGAGCTCCACTTCCCTCCCCATTATGCCCTTCATGTGTGACATTTGCATGGGCATTTTGGGTTTTTGTGAGCCATCCCTACCCCTTGGCTTTCCTATAAATAGAGGAGGAGTGGGCAGCCCAAACCTCATCCCTTCTCACATACAAGTGCCATGCAATGATCTGGCTTCTCTCTCCCTCCCCGCGAAATAGTTTCGTAGAGCCGAAAGGCTGTCTTGGTTCCGGCAGGAACTAGTTCTGGACGGCGAAGCCCTGCCGGATAGATGACACCGTATGTGTGCAACTCTGTAGAGAGATCGTAGTTTCGATCTTAGTTCGTGAGTGCCTCCCGAAGGGCTGTCCGTGTGACCGTCCGAGTTTCGAAGGTCCTCCCGAAGGGCTGTCCGAGTGACCGTTCGAGTTTCGAAGGTCCTCCCGAAGGGCTGTCCGCGACACCGTCCGGGGGGCTGTTCGACCGCCTCCCGGAGGGCTGTCTGAGGAGCAGATGAGGGTATACATCCTCGTGGTTGGGAGGTTGTAAATCCTAGCTGAGGGGATCTGCACCGCTGATCGTCATCGACTCTACTTCCCGCTGCGCTACGAGTCTGTAACGAAAAAGATAAAACCTTGTATGCAGTCTCCATAGTGGTCCTGGGCTGGTGCGTAGGTTGGAATTTTTTTGTTTTCTGCTGCGTTACCCTTCAGTGGCATCATGACCCGTGCTATGCGTAGATGCAGGTTGGGATCTAGAATACATAGAGATGTATGGGTATTGCATAATATAATTAGGTAGTAGATGAGATCTATTGCTGAAAATTATTTATGCGGGTGACGGATGAAATCTGTTACCCGATGTTCTTGTTGCTTCCCTAGAATTTGCGTTTGCTCAATCTCGAGACAGCATGGTGGAATGTGACAAAGTTCTGGCAATCCGTGATCCTGATTGATCATGGAAGTGCTATCAGTTCTTTGGGTTCTGCCGTAGTCAAAAGAAAGATGAAATTCGCAGACGACAGGGCAATGCAGATATGATCTGCACGGGGGTCATGCGTATGACGAAGTTTAGTATGCGGTTCGAGATTTTATTGTCTCGTGCTTCATACACCCTGCAAAGTTAATCTAGCGACATGAACTATCATACTTGATGATGAACGTTGGTCGCTGCGGTTTAAGTCAAAACCTTAGAAGCCACGTAAAATAAATTTTGCATAAACCGATTAGAGGCGTCTAACTTGGTTTTGCAAGATGTGCATGTGATGTGGTATAGCAGTGCTCATATTAATTCGATTATGTATGAGATGACTATATGATGTAATTTGATTAACATGACCTGCGTGTCATGATTCGGCATGATGGCTGGAGGCATATGATTGCACTTTAATGACCTGCGTGTCAACCTTAAGTAATGCATTAATTTTATACGCTATGGAGATAGCAATATTATCTGGTGCATCGACAAGGTGGTGGCAATCTTCGCTAAGGTGAACACCAACACGAATGCCGAAGACGAAGAAATGAAATACTTCTCCGTCAGAAAGGGCTATACCATATCATGCTATTATGAATTGCCTGAGATGTTTATCCCTTATGATGCACCCTTCTTGATTGCGCGGTAGTCGCTTTTTATTAGGGTGATCTCTCACAAAAATACCAAGTAGTTAGTGTTCTCCCAAGTGTAGCACCGTCACGGCACCTATCTTTTCGGGGTGCGCTGTGTCACACGGGTACGAACGATTAGAGAAGTGTGAGGCGGGTGAGTTGAGACCTCGCAGCGAGATCACTTGGTTGTCTTGACGTTCAGGCATGACCGTCATGAGCTCGGAACACACGCATCGAAAGATGAACAAGAGTCACATAGAGATGTGATTGGCAAGTTGGCCTACCGGTTGAGATTTTTCGTCATCAGTGGTGTTACACCAATGGCGAACAATTGAAATGTGGGTCTAGTATCACTCACAATCAATTTTGAGAGATATTGATTTGAGTGGGAGTGCACTGTTGAATTAACATGTTTAATTCTTAGTGCAATTAATTATAAACATTGTCTAAGTGTTATATGCAAAATAGTTGTAGAATAATGGCTCGCGTTTCCACCTTCCCTATTAAAATTGAATAGCTGTTAAATATCTGGTTAAAACTTTACGATTGGTAACGTAATATGAGGATTGTCCTCAAAAGTGCCGAGAAGGACTTTGTCCTATCGCATGCTTTCCGTATCCTCCCGCTAATGCTATGGATCATGTGACTCTCGTCCTTCGATCCAAAAGCTAGAATTCTGTTACGGTCAAGTGGAATATGTTTGCTTCCATGAAACCCAAACTTCGAAAGTTCGGATAGTTATATGATATTCATGGAACTGAAAATTATTTTCAGATACAAACAAAGCAATGTTTGTTTGCAAGTATTAGTAAAAGTGTTTACTATGCATTTGACTGTTGGGAAAGGGATCCAGAAGAACGCCTGTCATATAATGAAAGGTGAATAAAACAACAACTTAAAGAGAAAGGAAGTGTCCAAAGGGTGTTAGTATGACTTACACGCCTAGGAAGTCCGGGGCTAACGCCACTCTTAAGTTGGGTGCTTCTTTTGCGAGTAGGAGAAATACTAAAAGTTAAACTGTTAGAAGTATAAAGGCAGAAAGAAAGATGACTGGAATATCCAGCTCATGTATGAATGTCATACAAGTTTTTGATGTATAGTAGGCTGGTCAAAGATATAGTTCTTGGGAATTATGGTTAAACATGTTAATCACTAATTCTTGGGTATTGTGAGTTAATCACAAAGATACCCGCTCGATTGCATTCTGTTGCGAATCAATGTAAGAGCTACTATGGCCTAAAAAGACTAGCCAGAAATGAGGTTAAGGTATACACAGGGAATATAGTAAATGTTACTATACCTTCCATCGGTGTATTGCCGTCTGTATTTATTTTCATAATTCATTTAGAGTTTTACAAACTCTATCCCATTGCATAAGGTATCTTGCAAGAAGGTTGTTCATCAGAGAACTTTTTATGTTCGATGTTATGAATAACACAAGGGCCATACTTTCATTATGAATGAGATGTATGTTATGAATATTGATAATAATACAATACCTCTGGGTTTACTTTCATAATTCATTTTAGAGTTTCATACACTCTAGCCCATTGCACAATGTTTGTTGCAAAAGAGTTGTTCATAAAAACAACAATTA
This sequence comes from Triticum aestivum, assembly GCF_018294505.1. Taxonomy (NCBI): domain Eukaryota; kingdom Viridiplantae; phylum Streptophyta; class Magnoliopsida; order Poales; family Poaceae; genus Triticum; species Triticum aestivum. Next base: position 620,052,112 of record NC_057799.1, on the reverse strand, counting down.
TTGTTAAGTATTATGAATAACATGAAGGGCCATGCTTCCATCCAAGATGGATGTATGTTATGAATATTGATGGTGATATAATACATCCATAACACTGACGCTAAATGTCGCAAGACTATGAGAATAACACACATGTGTGGCACTGTATTTTGTCACATTGGATAAACCCGCATGGAAAAATTCCATTGTGATGGATTTTGAAGTCGTTTGATTTTGAATCATCTGACACTTGCAACTTTTCTCTGAAAAGTGAAGTGACTGAAATACCGTTCACAGGCCATAAGGAACGAGCAACAAACTTATTGGTGATCATACATTTTGATGTGTGTAGTTCAATTATGTTGTTGCAAGTAGTGGATTTATATATCTTCAGAAATGACTCAAGTAGATATATGGATATTTGCTTGATGAGACGTAAGTCTGGATCTTTTAAAATCATTCGAAAGGATTTAAAAAATGAAGTAGAAGTTATTGTAACAAGAAAATTATGTTTCTGCAATTTGATTGCACAAAGGAATATTTGGGTTACATGTTTAGCGAATGTCTGATGAGTTGTGAAAGGGGTTTCATAACTTGCACCTCCCGGAACACCACTGCAAGTGAAAAGTCCGTGGATATTTAATCTAACCATTTATGACATGGTAAGGTCAAAGATGACATAAATAAATTTGCCATTATCCTTTTTAAAGTGATGCTTTAGAGACTGCGGCTTTTACACCGAAAAGAGCTACATCGGGTCTGTTGAAATTAAGCCATGGTATGGTACGCCCAACCATGTTATATCTTTTCTTAACATTTGAAATATGGGGCTTGTGTAAAAGGTTACAAACCTATTCCAAATCAGACAAGTGCTACTTTGTAGGTTATACCAAAATGTTGGGTATTCCTCCCTCACTATACCGAGGCAAATAGTTTTGCCGCGAAACGGTATGATTTTAAAGAGAATGGTTCTTTCAAAAAGGTGAGTGGGAGAATAGTGCAACTCGACAAGATAAACAGTATCTTCGTCATCAGCTCAAAGGAAAGAGACCTTGGAAGTTATTCCAGAGTTTCCTACTGCGACTGATACGTAAGTCTCTACAATAAAATGTATGAACTTCGGTCGAACTTGTAGCTGAACCACGTAGGCAAGGCTCGTGCAAACCTCTCAGGTGCGCAAACGAGATATTGTTGTTAGACAACATTATACCTACGATACACAAGGAAGCGTTGATGGGCCCTGACTCCGGAATTGGCTAAATGCCAATGCAACCCGAGTTAGTTTCCATATAAGTGATTCAAGATTAAAACCTTGATACACCTTTCGGAAGACTTCGAGTCTAACGAATATTTATGGAACTTAAAACTGATACGGATAAAAATGTTTTATCCATAAAGCTCGACTTGTTGAAATAACAAGTTCAAGAGTTGACTACGATGAGGTTGTTTTCATCGTAGCGATGCTTAAAGTCGGTTCGGGTTGAACTAGCAATTAATACATATTTCAATTATGAGATATGAAACATGGATGACAATAGGATTTCCATCTGATGGAAATGAAACCAAGGACTTGCATGTGTTACAGTCCAAGGCATTTTGTCTATCCAGAGGATGCTGGTAAGGGTGCAAACTTAAGAGTTCCAGCGATGGACAGAAGAGAGCAAAATGGAGTTGGAATCTTCGTGCTTTGATGAAATGGTCAAAGGGGTTTGACTTCATCAATGGGTAACGAAGATGCTTGTAATTCAAGAAAGTAAGTGGGAGCGTAATAATATTTCTAAAAACCTTGTGTGCTTGACACATTGTTAATTGGAAATAAATTTCTTGACACGAATTAGGACTTCATTTGAAAATAGTTTTTTGATGAGGTGCTTAGGCTAAATAGCCTCAATATTAGGCATAATGATCTATGGAGATAGATTTACCTAATAGGGCTAAGCAATGAATACATATTGACAAGGTGCTAAAATCTTTTAGCATTTAAAACCGCCAGGGAGTTATTCTTGCCGGAGTCACATGGAAGAGTTTTTTGCAAGACTCGGTGTCCCAAACCACTGATGAGCAAAATACATGATGCAGATTCCACACACTTTTGTGTTTGGATTAATCATGTATTCCATGGTATGTAAAACAACCAGATACGTCTGATACTCCCAAGGTGTTGCGAGTATGGATACTAATGTGATCAAAGTACTGATCATGGGACAACAGTGAAAGATGTCATTGAGTACTAGAGTAAGTACTGATGATATGTTTTCTCGCAAGATGGGATCATGAAGAGTTCGTTGTAAAATGTTACATCGATACAGTCTTCATCTTTTCTTCATGCGATTTTCGATTTAAGTTAAGGGTTTTGTGTAATACACAATATGGTGGCACGTTAGTTGGAAATTGTTCCAAACAAGTTACTGTGGCGAATTCTATAACAAAGGCGGAGTATGTTGCCGCTTTAGAAGCGACAAAGACAAAGATGTTGAATCATATAGTTCATTCATGAACTTAGTATGGTTCCAAGAAGGCTTTGGTCAATGGGACACTATTGCAGATAGTTGCTCCATAACTCAGTCTGAGGAATCAGGTTTCGACCAATGATTCACATATATACAAAGCCAAGTCCACACAAAATATGAATTTTGTGAAAGAATGAAAATGTGAGGATATGCAGAGATACACATGGAGCTGAAGTTGTCAGATCCGATGGACATCAGGTTATACCACATGCGAAGCATTTTTTTACACCAGTATGCCATAGGTGTAAAGTGCATTAGCATTAACTAGATTATTGACTCTAGTGCAAGTGGGAGTCTGTAGGAGATATGCCCTAGAGGCAATAATAAATGATATTATTTATCTCCGAGTTCATATTATGTTTATGTTCCATGCTATAACTGCAATGATTCTCAAGTCTGCAATATCCACGAGGCTCGGAGGAAGACTCATATGCACGTGTGGAATAATAAACTGGAAGAAGTATTCCTAGTCTGGCCTCTAAGACTAGCTCAAGTGTTGCATGATGGTTCTATTTTCCTGATCATGGGCATGTCTATGCCAGCAACTTTGAGGGCAAAATGTTAAGAGAACATTTGTGTTGAATCGACCCGGATTGATGTTATGCTATGAGATTCATTCATCACAAGTTAATGGTACATAACATAGAGATGGTTAACGTTTGCATGATTCCTTAGACCATGAGAGTATCGAGTTTCTTCATGCTTGCTTCATGAACTTTGGGGTTTGTTAAACGTCATCCGTAAATGGGTGGCTATTACGGCGGCTTACGGGTTCATGGAAAAGTGTGTCAAGTAACTTGATAGCTCAAGATTGGGATTTTCTCCTCCGACAATGGAGAGATATCTCTGGGCCCTCTCAGTGTTACGGTATCCATCATCGTCTGGCCAGACACTTTGTGATTTGATCACGGGGATGCCGGAACACGATAACGAGAAAAGAGAACAATACCGCTAACGAGGTAACTAGTATAGTGGACAAGTTGTTGATCCACGGGAATGCCAACATGTCTCACCTCGGGTATTTGTAACATATCGCGAAGCAACAGGAATAGCACACGGCAACTGGAGGTTCACTCGAATATTTATTCGTGTGGGTATAGGGGTCAATATGGGTGTCCACGGCTCCGATGTTGATCATTGATCGGAAAGGGTTCCAGTCATGTCTATACTTCACCGAACCTATAGGGTCACACGCTTAAGGGTCATCTATCTGCTGAATACTAGACAAGGAGTCTGAGAGAAAATCACCGAAAAAGTTTCGGACACCGGAAAAGGTTCCGCAGAAAGAGGTCATCGGATGAGTTTCGATGAAACTGAAAAGTTGTTTCAGGGGATACCATAAAGTCAAATTGGTTTCGGCACATGCCTGATAATTCTTGGAGGGTGCCAGAATCATTCTGGAAGCTTTCTGGAATTTTCCAGGATAATAACCGGATATGCTCCGGAGCTGCCGGAACCACTTCAGATGCTTTTCGCAGATGAAAATCACTAAACCGGAATTGTTTCGGAATGCGTTGAAAATCATTATGGTGGGTACTGGAAATGTTCTAAGCCCACATAAATATTTTCAGTTCGAACTGACGCTGAAAAATGTCGTCGTGAATAGTGAAAGTGCATTTTGGGATATTTTATGGTGAGTCACCTTTTGGGATATTTCCAAAACGCTTCTAGAAGGGCTTGGGGGCCAAGCATGCTCCTCATGGGGGTCCCCCAAGGGGGTTGGCCGGCCACATGTGTGGGGCTCCATGGAGCTCCACTTCCCTCCCCATTATGCCCTTCATGTGTGACATTTGCATGGGCATTTTGGGTTTTTGTGAGCCATCCCTACCCCTTGGCTTTCCTATAAATAGAGGAGGAGTGGGCAGCCCAAACCTCATCCCTTCTCACATACAAGTGCCTTGCAATGATCTGGCTTCTCTCTCCCTCCCCGCGAAATAGTTTCGTAGAGCCGAAAGGCTGTCTGGGTTCCGGCAGGAACTAGTTCTGGACGGCGAAGCCCTGCCGGATAGATGACACCGTATGTGTGCAACTCTGTAGAGAGATCGTAGTTTCGATCTTAGTTCGTGAGTGCGTCCCGAAAGGCTGTCCGTGTGACCGTCCGAGTTTCGAAGGTCCTCCCGAAGGGCTGTCCGAGTGACCGTTCGAGTTTCGAAGGTCCTCCCGAAGGGCTGTCCGCGACACCGTCCGGGGGGCTGTTCGACCGCCTCCCGGAGGGCTGTCTGAGGAGCAGATGAGGGTATACATCCTCGCGGTTGGGAGGTTGTAAATCCTAGCTGAGGGGATTTGCACCGCCGATCGTCATCGACTCTACTTCCCGCTGCGCTACGAGTCGGTAACGAAAAAGATAAAACCTTGTATGCAGTCTCCATAGTGGTCCTGGGCTGGTGCGTAGGTCGGAAATTTTTTGTTTTCTGCTGCGTTACCCTACATGGAGGTCGGCAGGTGGAGCGGCGTTGGATCTACCGCGTCGACGAGGACGAGTATTGGCGGCATGGTGTACAAACTCAGAGGTCATCGTGAGAGCACACGAGCAGCAACAACGTCGAAGCCACTAACATGGGATAACGCATGGAGTCGTGCCATTGCCAACCCCTAGACATCGAGCACCCAACATTAGGGTGGTCTTGCATGTGGCAAGATGAGAATGGCGGAGGGGGCGAGACGCCGGCCTAACGAGCTTGCACAAAGAGAGGGTTAATTAGCACCAAGAAGGGGTTCTGGGGTTGGTGTGAAGTAGCGGAGGAGTGACAGGACCACAGATAGGCCTCCAAAAATATCTCAACCCATGGCTTTGTGTAAATGGAGGACACGCACAACCCCAAGTTGGCGATAACAGAGGATCCAGCAAAGACGGGACAGAATGTTGCAAGACAACTCATCATGCAAGAAGAAGAGATTATCAGGTCGCAGAGAAGGGGACTATAACACGAGGGGCCGCAGGTGATCCGATGCAAGATCCTAGGTGGATGCACCGAAGCTCCACAACAACGCCTCGAAGAAGGTAAGCAACGCCGGGGGGCAACGTTGTTGCTGCCGCTAGAAGGAGCTAGTGGAGAGATTTCCCCCGGAGACAGATCAGCATGCCTTGGTTTTGCTGATGGGCACTGACGCGGGAGCCAAAGGCGGCTAGTATTCACTCGAGTTTCCACCGGAGAATTGTCTGATCAACCAAACAACCTAAGGGCCTCTTTAAATCGCGGGACTTCTAAAACACATGAATGGAATGACATGGCATCTTCATGCAGGAAAAACGTAAGATTCTTTACACGAGGTTTAAAATTTAATTACAAAAACTAGTACATAGGAATCCTAAGAGCAACTCCAACACGGCAACCCATTTCGTCCGCGCGTGTTCGTTTGGATCGTCACGGACAGAAAAGTCGGTCCAATGCGGCGACACAAAAGGACGCGCGTCCACTTTTCGTCCGCCTGCCCATTCCCAGCTCAAATTTGAGTCTCATTTGCATCGGCGCAGACAAGAAACGGACGCACGTAACGCGCACCTACTCCTACCTCTGGCCCGCCAGTCGGTGGCACATCGACCACCATTTCCCTCCACTTTCCCAAAACCCTCCCGCCCGCTAACGCTCCCGGCCATGGAGGACGCGCCGACCCTCGATCCCGCCACCGGCCTCGCCTCCCTCGCCTCATCCAGCCTCACCTCCGTCTCCCCCGCCAAAGGCAAGCCCCGTGCGCCCCGCAAGACCGCGGCGCCACCCAAGAAGAAGAGGAACTGACGCCCGAAGAGCGGGTCGTGCGGTAGGCCAAGAGGAAGGGCCGGAGACACGCGGCGGAGCAAGATACGAAGCAGCGGCCGTCCCCGCCCTCTCCGCCGTCGCACAGTAGGAGGAAACCAATGCCCGAGTCGTTGCGGCAACGATGGAGGCCCTGATCTACCTAGGGTTAAATCCTAGCCAGCATGGGCTCGTCAACGCCGCCGTGGACGCGGCCAGCACGGGCTCGTCGACATTTCCTCGAATGGTGCTGCCAGAGTCACCGCCAATGCCAAGACCAAGGCGAAAGGAGTGGCGCTCGCTAGCATGATGACGGGGTGGAGATCATGAAGGTGGACCTGAACACCGTGTCGCCGAGGAAGAGGCCATGGTTCGAGAAGATGCAGGCCGACATGCTCAAATTCGACGACTAGTGATCTATGGCGGAGAGCGCCATCCCTTTTTTGTATGTCGGCTATTGTGCTGGCATGACCACGACCGAGATGGTGTGGTCGAATTCCCACCCCTTTTTGTGTGCTGGCCGCTAGCAAGTGCGCCAACATGAACTGTGTGGTGCTTTTTTTGGAGGCTGGCATTGTATGTTGGTCGCTGACATGGCACCGGCATGAACTTTGGACGATAGCATGGCCGCTGGCACAGGGCCGGTCCTGAGATTTCGGGGCCCGGGGCGAACTAAACATTGGGGGCCCTCAATATACAAGTCATTATAATATAAGTATATATATAAATTTATCTCAAAAATAATGTATATATAAATTATTATCAGTAACACTTCAATGCATCTAAAATCAGTATGTGTATCAAATAATTTATACCTATTACCTTAAAATTTTCTTCTAACATTTCTCAATGCAAAGTCACTTATGGTGGGGTCGATGTCAATCTCATCCAATATTTTCTTCTCGATGCATAATGTAGCCAGACCATTTAACCTCTCTTGAGTCCTCAAATAATTCTTCAACAATTTCAACTTCGAAAAGCTTCTTTCGGCCGATGCAATCGTCACACGCACAATAAATAAGATGCGATAGGCAATGGAGATATTAGGATAGCGGTCAACTTCTCTCACATGCTTGAAAATCTCCATAGCAGACATTACGCCATCTGGCAAAGTGAATCGCATAATCTTCAATTCAGAAATAAGATCATATACCTCAACATCAGATGAACCATTAAGGTGAGAAAGTTTCTGGAAATTTTGTGCAACATTCTTCCAGTTCATTGTCTCTTAATGACTTCAGGGTGCCTGAGCTCAATAAAAATCCGAATATATCTTTAAACACCATCAGTTCTTTAAATCTAACATTCAAAGAAGTGGCCGCCATATCAACAAAAACATTAAAATATTTAACTCGGAAAGCCTTCTCAGCTTCTAGAATTCCTTCTTCTTTTTCCTTTTGCTGCTACCCGATGGATAATTCCTCTTACTGGAGGACTTCATAATAACACACACACAATGCCGGAAAAAAATTTGTTCTATCAATTATTGAACATTGCCGGCTATGCATCAAAGGAATTTTTCTGTATCAGTATTATATGAATATACCTCAATACCTGATGGAGAGATGGCTGGTCAAACGTTCAGTGCGTGCGCATACGTAATACATTACACAGGGGATTGGCCGATTGCACAGCGCATAGAGTCTGCAAAGGATTGAGAAGAGAACAATTGAGCAAATGCCAAAGGGGTCCCCGGAATTGAAATCAGCAGCGAACATATACAGATTAGGAAGAAAATTACCAGGCGGCGGCGAGGCAGTGCGTGCAGCGTGCCTGTACGGCGGCATCGGCGGACAGCAGCTACAGCTGGGACTTGGGCGTTGCGTGACTCCGCGTGATGGAAGAGTCGAACAGAACAGGAAGGAAATCATCCAGGTCCCTGATTGATCGCTCTTTTTCTTACGTGAAAGTAAATACCGCTGATCGCTCAAAAACAGTCGATCGCTGGGATCAGGAGATCGGGCTGCTGGCATGATCTATAACCGTTGGCCTTTTAAATTTATGTGCAGATATGAAATGGGTCGCACGGGTTGGACGCACGGCCGACCCAAAACAAAAACAAGACAGACGCCAAGCGGGCTGCTGATCCAAACGGACGAAAAACGAACAATGCGTGCGTCCGTTAGAATCGGCACGTTAGAGTTGCTCTAAGAAACTTTTTTCATTGATTGAAGAACCAAACACTATCCTAGGGAAAAATCCTACCGATTAGAATCCTCCAAAATTTTCCTTTGCAAGTCCTTTGAATGAAAGTGGCCCTAGACTGAAGAAGGGCGGGGAAGACCAAATCTGAATTCTACCCTCCCTCCAAAACAAACGTCCACCCGCCTTGCACATGAAAGGCAAGCAGGCTTTAACCGGAGCAGTTGCTAAAGGGCTCCCAAAAGAAGTAATCCTCTGTGGAACCCCTGTACTCCTGTAGCTGTATACCACCCCCCACGAAGACCAGTTTGACCAGGGAGACGACACCATGGAGGAAGGCGGGAGCCTGAGGGCCTTCAGGGAGCCCTCCGACCCACAGCTAGGGGGCGAGGGGAACCAGGACGGTGGGAAGCAGCGCACGGGAGAGGAAGAGGAAGAGGATAAGGGGGAGGGCAGCGCCGGCAAGAAAAGGAAGAAGGAGGGGGAGAGCAGCGCCGGCAAGAAGCCCCCGACGAAGGTGTGCTATGGCACCGGAAGCATCCTCCACTCCTGCGACCGATTCACTCTGGTGTTTTCCGTCGCCCACACCTTCGCCAGTTTCCGTCCCGCCGGCGACGGCCCGGGTGGAGCGCCACTGGTCGTCGAGGGCACCAAAGTTCTAGCGGAGTTCTTCGACGGCAGCGTCTGTGATGCGTCTATCCAGGCCATAGGATGGTCACACGACATGGCAATCATCATGGTGATGCCGAGCCGAACGTACCGCGCCGTCAAGTTCATCGATCACACTTGCTCTGCCATGGGTTTCTCCGCACATGACAGAGAGACGCGTATCTACAGCATCTGCACCTTCCCTGCCGACCCCATCAACGCCTTGTTTGCCACCGCTCTCTCTGGCAAGATATGGTTAGTAACTTATGCGTTCCTGCTGCTAGTTCATTAGTGTGTCTGAAGAATGTTGATGCAAATCTGAAATGCACTCTACAGTGGACCTCCCCGGCGTGGCCGAGACATTGATCCATCACTTCACCGGGAGCTAAGAATGTTCGAGTTTCTGATGGATGGAGCGACTGGCTGCTCCGGTGCTCCTCTCTTCACAGCAACTCGGCAGGTCATGGGGATGTGGACATCTCATGTTGGGGAGTTGAAGTTTGGTGTCCTTGTTGAGTCGATGTGTGAATGGCTTCGCAGCACCTACAATATACAAGAGGTTAGTACTAGTTTGTTTACGGTCAAGTGCGTATGTTCAATTCCTAAGTTGTGCCTAACTTTGAACTTGACTTCTCAGCAGACTAGCATGAAGCATGTGGTACCTAGGTTGGTGTCGATTTACTTGGAGCACCTGAGGCTACTCGATCTATCCACATGAATGATTCAGGTACATATTTTCAATGTTCGTTTGTACCTAGCTAGGATGTCAATGTTATGCGAGAAAAAACATTAGCTAATGCATAAAGTTTCTAGTTGGTTGGCATGGATAAAACTTTCACAGGCCAAGGATGATCCATTATGTTGCTTATTAGTAATGATCGATAGTTTTAGATTATAATTGCACAAATTGTTCATGCATGTAAAAATAGATGGATTACTTACTGTCGCTCCTTGGCTAATCTGTTGTGTAGCAAGTATATATAACCTGTTTTCATCACACACAACTAGCTAGGGAACAGAAAAAAAAAGTATAAACTTCTTCTGTATCATCATCTTTTTAGCCCTCTACGTATATTATTGGTTCTGTCCTGAACTTATTGAAGTAGAATAAATGATGCTTGCTCTATCTTATAAGTATGTGTTAAGTTTGGATAACAGAAATTGTTTTGTTGTAACTTGACCGGGCCATCTTCTTCCCCAACTTAATAGGGCTAACTAACTGGACTGCTATATATAGCAATTTAACCACCTGTATTCACATAAACATGTGTTGTACGTGCATAATTACTTTTGAGCATCATGTGGTTAGATCTCCTACGACCAGGAGCATTATTTTTACTGTCAGTTCCTGTTCTTTGCTCTACTGGTCAGGTGTCCTGGAAGAAGCAGACAGCGAGATTCATTCTTGGCCATGGTGATGATGCAGGTTTTGGCTGGAGGAGAAGTGAGGAATGGTCGGTCACTCTTGTGTTTGGTTTTGTTGGCGCTCTTAGTCTCTGGTGCTGTGATAGCATGTGCCCTAGCAGCTCTCTGAACACGTACTGTTGTGTGATCTTGGTTGATTCTGACTTGTGTAGTGTCTGGTGTTAGTAGGGTTTTTGCCCTGCCATGTAGTCTAGCCATGCTCTCTGCTCTGCTCTCTAAAAATTGGTTGTTAGGCTGCCTCTACTGCTTGCTTGCTATCCTTAGTTTGCCTTCACTTGTTGATGTTCAGTGAGCATCTGATCTGATAAACTATGCATGGCTTGATTGGTGGAATGTTTGTCAGTCAGTAGTTCAACTGTTAGTACTAGTCGCTAAGATTGATACTACCTTGGTGATTTCATCCGGTCTAAGAAGAAGCGTACTAATTTTGAGTCACTAGCACTAGCATTGTTTAATCTGTTGACTCTGCGATTGTCTTGTCTACCTCCGCCGGCGCGCATGATTGCAGCATGCGTGATGCTCCTTGTACGTAGTACCGAGGTTCAGTTTCGGCAGCTAGCGATGTTGTTGGTTCGATTCCAACACCGTCGGGCGGGTCGGCATGAAAACTCTCAGCGGTGCTGGTCGTCTCGCGCTCTCCTCGTCCCCTGACGTGCTCGCGTCGGCGTCGCGTACTCCCCCGTGCGTCCATCATCGGCACACGACCCTCGCCTGGCGGCTGGCGATGGAGGTGCTCCGCGCGCACGGCGTCGAGTTCGGCTCCGGCCCGCCGAACGGCCACTTGGGGCATGGCGAGTGCCCAGCAGAGCAGGCGGCGGGTGAGGATGGCCATGGCAACTGGGATATATATGGTCGGCAATTTCCGGCGGCCTCATTGATATATAGGGTCTGTTTGGTTTGTGCCCCTGCACGCCCCACCAAAAAATTGGCATGACCAAATCAAGGGCATGACCAAAAATTTGGCAAGCTGATGTTGTTTGGATTGTGGCCATTGCATCCTCCAAAATTTTGGCAAAAGAGACCTTTGTTTGGTTTGTGACCAACTTGACATGATGATTATATTCAAATGCATCTATTATACAGAATTGAAGAGTTGTACAGATAACTAAACCTTAGATGCAAAAATCTATATGGGAATATGCCAAAAGAATGTCACGCAATTATTTCAAGTTTCGTCTCTGAGAAGCGTGATTATCGCAAGTTGGAACCGAAGCCCGTGCAGCCCCATGCACTTTTTTTTCTTTTCAAGATTGCTGCATGCACATGCACTTGACTCACGTTTTTTTAGGTAGAAGCGCTGGCTGACCGGTGATTTGTTACAGCCAACAAAATCGGTTATATCATACCGGATCCCTGACAAAAAAACAACAACTATGCTATTCCTACCGCATGCACCTCGTAGGGTCCACCGAGAAACGGCACGCCAATCTTTTGGCGAAGCTTTTGCTCGCCCACGCCTTCGCCCGCACATCGGCGAAATTTACACGGATGGACGCCCAGGTCGCCGGGCGAGCCAAATCCCTGGCATCGATCCAAACGACCACCAAATCTCATGGGCTAGCCAAAATTTTGGCATGGTCGGTTTTGGTAGTAATTCAAACAGCCCCGTGGGCAGCCGCGACGTGCATGGCCACCCACTGCGTCACGTACGTACCCGGGGGAAGCCGGAGGTGAGTCCCTCCTCGTCCCGCACCTGCACCATCATCGTCGTCTCGCTGTCGCCGGCGCCCATATACTTGTGCAACTGGTAGCTGAGGTGCAAGAAGCATTTTAATGTTCATTTACGTGCATTTTCTTCTTCTTTTGACTGACAAAAAGGCAGGGTCACTGCTTTTCATTGTGCTTTCAAGGAATAAAATTTTACAGGGAGAAAATAGAATATATAGTCACACCAGTCTGGTTCTAGAGGGCGTTCAACGGCCGGTGTCGACCCAATCCTTTGCCTCTATCTGAATTTTGTGAACGCTCTAGAGCTTTTTTTTTTGAGCATGTGAACGCTCTAGAGTTGCAAGAAGCATATATTCCTGAACACTCTTTGCCGGCCGAGCCACGCGTCGCTAGGACGAGGCGGTCTACAAGCTGCGTGGACCAGCCGGTTGAAAATAAACGATTTCCTTTTATTTTTTATATAATTTGTGACACAAAAGTGACTGTTCAGTGCAACTTCATGTATACCATGGTTGGGCATATGCAGCTCTTTCTCCACGGGGCATGTGTCCGATTTTTCTGCTTGATCTGTCCGTCGGTGAAAGTATAATCATTTACCTTGCTTCAAATGGGATGCAAAAAAAATTCATGCGTCAGAAAGTCCAAGGCTGCCTACACGCGTACTTCCATTTTTTTTTCCTTCTGATCAGCTTGTTATCGTAGCCGTGGATCAACACGAGATCCACAGCAAATTACAGGTCATTGTTTCTCAAAAAAAAAATACAAGCCATGGAGATCATGAAGAAAAGTGTAATCGACACGGTTAGGTACTCTACCATGCAAACACTAGGCTGAGGAGGGGGGGGGGGGGGGGGGGGGGGGTGCTAGTAGACGCCTATGCCTTGCGGCGTGACATTTACTACGCGCATCTTGTAGCTTGGCATCGGCGCAGGCCACCTGAATGCAAAACAAAACAAGATGTGATGGCAGTGTTACAAACAACGCTTCAGCAGCAAATATGACGTTAATGCTTTTTATTTATAAAAGAAATTGATTTTTGCCTGTTGTAATTGCTCTCTTCCAGCATCTCTGCAGCTATAGTTTTTGACACCGTGCTGCCATCTCCTTGTCGCTTTATTACAACCTAATAGAAATTGTAAATGAAAAGAGATAAATTTATGAACAGAGTACGTACATGCCAGAGAAAAATGGAAAAGAACATGTGATGGTATTTGAAAACATATCGCTTGAACGGCTAAGCAAATACCTCGATTGCCATGCCCCCATCACAACCTCCATCAGCTTCAATATGACTCACGGCAGCATCCAGTAATATTGCACCAAACTGATGCATGCATTTTGAAGTTATAGTAAATTACAAAAGGCATACAACGAGGCAAAATCATAGCAGCAAGCTACAGGAAACATAGTTACCTCTGGAACACTCGAGAGAACCTTTTCACCGCATTTTACAATAACATCACCGACACATAATCCAGCAACATCAGCAGGTGATCCCTCAACAACCTAACAATTTATTTGATCCATTTTATACAAAGCATGCTAGTGAAACAACTATATAATAAGCCAGAAAATAAATAAATAAAACTAATTCAGATATTGCATTTTGGGGAATTAATCTATATGTGGTTTGCAAAAATAGTACTATATTAAAAATACCAACATGTGCACCGTAGTTCAAACATTAAATTCACTAACCAGCAAAGCACACTCTTATATGCAGGAATCCTTTATAACTAAACAGATGCCCCCTCTATTTATTTTTCTTACCACCTCCTAAAGCCATGTCATCAGGTCAACTCTAGAGAACTAGGCATCAACCAGTTGGCTAGCTAGGTCATAGCCTGCCACCCACGTTCGAGGCTCAGTCTCCGCTAGGTTGGTGCTCGGCTTTCTTAAAACATGCAACCACGGGCTAGTCCTGGTTGGTCAAAGTCATAATAAAACTCATATTTTCCCCTTCTCCCTAAGACACCTCCAGCATGCCCCATTCAAATCCTCACATTATGTAACCATCAAGGCAACTATTCAAACACCCCTAGCGAGTAGCGAGGAGCAATCAAGCGGCAGAACATGACCAGAGAGTAAGGTATTAACTCTGCCCCTTCCACAACATCATATTTCAATATGTTCTCATGTTTCTGTTTCTTTTCATTAAAATCAGAGTTGAATCAACTTCACCGATAGTTTTGGTACTATATATTGTTGAAAAAGAGCATTAAGCTCCAGACAATTTGGTATTCATGGAATGCCATTAAAACTCCCGTTACTGAGCCCATGAACTTCCATCCTATTCTAATTTCCATGGTGATTATGTGATTGCTTTCAGATTTTCTCTTATGTAATTCAGTTGATACCATGAATTATTGTTTACCGAAAGCAGAAGATTGATGGTCATATCTCTAACAGTGGTTAATCTAATTAGCTACTCTTTTTATGAACGCACGGGCGTTGCCATGTTTTTTAACTGATTGGTGCTTGCCATGCCTCCAATGGCTGAACAGCTAGTAGATCCTGCATTGGAACTTGAGGTAGGTGATTCAGATTCTTCTTCTTCAAAGTCATTACCAGGAGACTAATTGGTTTCAGTTTTTGTCTTTATTTACTTTTGCCTACAGCATTGTACATATACTTTTTCAGCAAGTTATACATATATAGTACTCCCTCCGTCCCAGAATAAGTATCGCTGATTTAGATAACACACACGCCATGTAACCTGCGTCACAATGCCTAAAGAAGCTTCTTTTGTGATTTTCTCTTTAAGCCTTGTTTGGATTGTCTTTTCGTTTTCAAATACCCCTGTAAAAAATACAGGTCTCGGCGGTCGTTTTGTTTCCGGCCGGAAATTGTTCAGCGGCCAGTAAGATATACTGTAAATTAAACACCCCCGTACTGAAATACAATGATCCCAAGCGCGGCCTTATTGTGCATGGAGATTGCCATGCACTACTGATGGTGCTACTCAAGCTCAATTTTACATGTTTCCTTTAATCAGCAGCACGATTTTGTTCAATGGTCTAAATAGACGGATGGTGCTACTCAAGCTGAAACATTCTGTAATACTGTGGAATTGATCAAAGCAAAGCTAACCGTTCATTTTCAAGCCTGATGAACAAGATATTTGTGTGCGGCAAAGAATAAAATAGCATCCATGACATGTAAGACTAGGTAGCAAGTTATTGGCCTGAAGTACCTAATACCATTGTGCGGCAAAGAATAATGTAGCATCAATGACATGTAAGACTAGGTAGCAAGTTATTGGCCTGAAGTACCTCATGCCGTCAAGCTTTACAGTTCATCTTTATGGGACACGGACAGGAAAGAAATAATTGGGTCACATATTCAATTTGTCTTTCACCGGTCTATGTTAAAATTTTGGTCAACAGCATAAATCACTTCTAGAGCTCTTCCATGTTCCTTTACATATTTCCCACCTCATTTCCTTGACTATTTGTGCAACTTCTAGACATGCATATCTTGGAAGGAAAAACTTTAGCAAAATGTAATATCTCTGTGCTTAGTTATTTATATACTACTTTTGCAGATCCAACATTTTTCTGTTTGGGCCCGCGGCAATGCATGAGCTACAAATTAGTACTCCCTCCTTTCACAAATATAAGATGTTTTGGATATTTCAATATGGACTACATACGAACTTAAATGAGTGAACAAACACACTAAAACACATCTATATACATCTGATTCACAAAAAAGTTAGAACATCTTATATTTGTGAACGGAGGGAGTACTAATTAATGAGGAAATCCTAATTGGATGAGCAACAAAGAGTTCCCATCAAGCGTCCTGCATCTAGATGCTTGCTGTAGCACCCTACATTTCAGCATCACCTATGGAGAAATTCTGATTTGATTGTCGTTCCGAAATATCAGACTGGCACCAATCGAACACCATCTAACCTTTCAGACAGATAAATCAGCCCAATGCGAACTATTCGTACAATCGTACTGATACTACTGTCTGCCTAGCGGTGCCTTAGGAGCGTTGAAACGCTGCCATTGTTGTATCCTTTCAAGCCATCAGCATGCTGCTGTGTGACTATGGCTGGCAACAGAGCTATTTGGGATGGCACTAGGGCTATTCCAAAAAGGGAGTGCGTTCCCATCCCAGCTTCCTATTCACTTATCACGGGAGCTCTTGCTTCCACCACCAACGATTTGGCCCAAAACTGGGGCCAGTTAAGAAACTAAATCAAATAACATTGGCATCAATTTTATCGTATAGTAGGAACATAACATTTGTATATTATTAAGTATGTAGAGGCCAATCCTGTGCAAACTCAATCCACTATTAAGAACTTGTCTAACATTTGAGAAAAGATGACATCATGCAATGCCTATCAGTTTACTCTAAAACTGGAAGGCTCATATTCCTAAGAGGAACTTTCTGACATTCAAATAAGATAATCAAAGCAAAAAAGAATTGAAAAAAATAGAAGAGATATATACCTTTGAAACATATAAACCCTGGTCAACATCTGGGAATTTTCTATAGATACGCTCCAGGACTGCCAGTGTCACCATATGAAGAGAAGTATACCTTAATCCAAGCCAAGGGCTAATTAATTTCCTGCACAGCAAGAAAATTTCTTATTTGACACATACTCAGCTAAAAAAAGAAAAGGGAAGTACTAAAGAACAAATGAGGAGTCCATTTTCCCTAATAAGAATGCTAAGGTAAAACCTATAACAGAAAAAAAAAAAGCAGTGGAAGCATCACAAGTAGAATAGTTTACCCGAAGCTATGATGTTGTTCCAGGATCCTTGAAACAATTAACACTGGAAGGCACGATGTTTGATCGTCTTCATAAAAGTTAATACCAAGAACTTGACCATTGTAATTGACAAGAGGTCCTCCAGAACCAGCCTGCCAAAAGGGAGAAACAATGGGAAAAATGTCAGTGTAATAAAGAGATAAACAAAGAATTTGCAAAGACTCCTGAGGACAACTGGCCAGCACCATGGATGGTGGATTAGACAGTTCAGGTTCAGCTCATCCCTCGTCGTTTTGTGCTTGTGTGTGCGGGCAGGGGGTGGGGGGGGGGGGGGGGGGTGTAAACAGAAGAGTGACATGTATATATAGTAATTTCAGTTTCACCATGAAATATGTTCGAAGGGGACCTCTTCCTTCTGTCTTACAAACTGAAAGAGAAGCATGCTTCATGAGTGCCTAGCTTCACTAAATTGAGATTAAATTTAACCAAACAAACAAAGAATCACAATTATGGTCAATTAATTAGACTTTTCCACTTTCGTAGGTGTTACTACATTGTTAGTTCATGCAGCTTCTGCACCATCTAGGTTTGTGTGGTACACAGGTCACAACTATGCGGACGGGGTCAATAAGAAGATAAAAAAATATGATATATTTTATACCATTGAAACCTCGCAGCTTGACACCAATAGCTCCGCGCACCCAAAATTGCTTTTCTTGTTTAAAACTTGACCCCGTGAACACATGATATAACCACCTTCATATGCACGTCCAAGTGCTAACACAGCTCCATTGTTGGTAGTGCTTTCTTCTAAGAGCGCTAAATAAGCTGCAACTTTGACAACAGCTACATTATAGTGAAAATCCACAAGAAAGATGTGGCCATCTATTATATGCCCATCAGGTAGAAGAACCTTGACCTGAAATCATTTATCAAACAACATAAAATAAAAACAAACTACTAAAATACATCTACAGACTTGGCAAGGATTAAGGCAACAATTACCGTCACGTCAGAGATCACATTATTATATCCATTCAGAGATCTAACAAGTGTTGCTGAGGTTAAAACCATATTTACATCGGTATCGTCTTTTCGGCGCATCACAAATCCTGAGCAAACACGGATCCTCTTTCCACCTAAACTTTATTAACAACACCTTATATACTGAGGATTCAGTGCAAACCAAAAGTGAAAAAAAAAACGGCTACTAAGTAAACCTATGATATATATACCTGCAAAAGAAGACAGGCTGACGATTGATTTTGAGACCAACAATGCAACTTTACGAGCCTGGAGACTCTCAAGGCTGCCATCATTGCAGTTACCAAATGTATCCTCCACAGATAAGTCACTTTCCCCGTTGAGGCGTTTAACTACGATATGCAATTCATAGCCATGGATAAAGTCAGATAGAAGATGTGTCTGATGCCCAATTAGAGTAAATGATTATGCAGAGATAACAGATTAACCGTCCAAGTCTTGCACTAGTTTTCCAGACTAAAGTCTACTGCATATGATCGATGACATGCCGCCGCGAAAAAAAATCATGAAAATGTCTTAGCGAGAGAACCTTTTCCACGTATAAATGACTGACACACTCATAATCTGATTAGGTGCTTTATGATACAGTCATCAACAATTACAAGTAGAAATACAAAAGGCATACTGAAGTGAGAACACATTGGTTTTTTAGACGGTGTGCGAAATACTAAAGGCATGTTGAATGGAGATAATGATGTGATCTGTGATCTACGGCAAGCCTATACTAAGGTGCTTTGAATAGGAAAATCGGAAGGCGCTCTGAATTAATACTGAGGAGTTATTGGTTTTGAGTTAATTTTGTACTCAATCAGAGAATGTAATATAATTATCACCCCATGTACACACTAATGCTCATCTACAACAAACTACTTGAGCGATTGGTTCAATTTCTCAGGATCAAGGAAGGATGTGAGAACAAATGAAGAGTGGAACATTCCACAATCTAGTGTTATTCCTTGAAAGAAGTGCGGAAAGATAAACAGATCTAAGGAAGAAAAAAAATAGATAGCAGTTACTGTATTTCTTACGTAGCTCGGCAGTTTCTTTCTTCCTGGCGTCGCGGACGGCGAGCATATGCCGCACCTGCTCGCCCACCATGGCCCTGACCTGAGCCGACCCATCGTCGTCGCTGGTGGTAGCGCGGTGCTCCTGGGATGGGGCAGGTGGAGGCGCAGGCGGTGCAGCCTTGGCGCCGCTCCGATTCCTCTTCCGCTTCCGCCTCCTCTTCCTATCCTTCTTCCCCGGCCCCGTCTCGCAAGCGACGCGCCGGCCCTCCTCCCTGCCGTCGGCACCGTCGTCGTCAGACTTCATGTCAGCACCGCAAGGGGTGTCAGGAACAGCTAGCTGCAGAGGCTAGGGAGGGAGATTAGGGCTTTGAGGATCGTGGATCGGGGCCGGGGGTCGAGGGCGTAGGGGGAACCGGGGAAGCGGTGGCTGGTGGACGGTGCGGCGAGGCCGGGGCGGTGGCGACGCGTTCTGATCGGGGAAGAGACGGGTTACGCCGACGTGATTGGAGGGCCAATCCTCTCTATTCCCCGCGTCACATGGGCCGGCCAGTTTACAGGTTTACAGTGTGTTTTTTAACAGGTTTTGCAAGGTTCTAGGAAACCGATTTTATATGTTTTTCTTTCCTGATTTTACCGGTTTTTATTATTTTCTATTTTTTTGACAATTATCTCCTCCTTTATTCATTCATAAGGATCATAACATCGCTTTAAGAGGAATAACCACATCCGGGACGGTGTCCATTCAGATATTTGGAGGAGAAAATCTAGCTATCCTAGCCGGTTCATGAGCTACTTGATTTCTTTCCCTATTGTAATGATCATAGATGACATGTGTAAAATCAAGCGACATAAAAATAATATTCATCAAAGATAGAAGCTACTGAAGAAGAATAACCATCGATTAGGGCAGCAACAACCTCCACACCATCAGAGTTAACCTTAATCTTACTGCATCCAACTGTACGTGCCAGGTTCATTCCATACCTCACTACAACTGCCTTCGTCATGAATGAGTCAAAGCAAAGATCAATCTTTTCATTTGTAGCTGTAATGAACTCTCCATGATGGTCTCGGATGACCGCTCCAACCGTCCCCTCAAGCGTGTCAACATCAAAACCCGCATCAATGTGTACCTTAACGTAGCCATATCTTAGTTTCAACCAAGCGTCTGATCGCACTTTGGCCTTAGGACTGTATGAGATAATATAGTTAGCGGCTTGTTTACATATTTCAGCAGGTTTTGGGAGGTTCTAGAGAACCGATTTTACACATTTTTCTTTCCTGATTTTACCGATTTTATTACTGTCTAATTTAAATTTATTTTTCGGAAAAATAATTCTTGAACATTTCTTGAATTTGGGGAACATATCTAAAGTCGTGAACATTTTTTATAAATTCAGGAATATTTTTAATTTCGTGGATACTTTTAAAATCCGGGAAAAAACTTTCCAAGAATATTTGTCGGATTCATCAAAATTTTCTAAAAGTCAGGAAACAATTCTAACTTTGTGAACATTTTTCATGATTTTTATGAATATTTTGGAACTTTTTATATTCAATGAACATTTTTTCATTTCATTATTGTTTTCGAATTCATGGACATTTTTAATTTGTGAACATTTTTTGGAAATTGAGTATTTATTTTTCATTCGTGAACATTTTTTCCAAATTCGTGGAATTTTAATAAAAAGTATAAATATTTTTTGAATTTTTGTTTTAAGAAATTTGAAATACTCGAAATGCATGCAAAAACGTAGCGATCAGCAACAGACGAATAAAACAAAGAAAAGTCAAGCAGGATATGGGCCGGCCCACCTAGAGCTCCAAGAGGGGAAGAATTTACACGTAACACGTTTGCACTATATCCAACGCATAGCGCGTGGAACAGGAGCAGTCTTGTTTGGGTCGATAACCATGTTTTGTTAGGCTCACAAAAAAAAGATGTTTGGGACAACACTGGTGTTTGAGTGGCATGTGTTGCTCCCTGAAAAAAAAACTGGTTCGATTATTTGATACTCCCTCCATAGAAAATATAAGAGCGTTTAGATCACTAAAGTAGTGACCAAAATGTTGTTATATTTCTTTAAAGAGGGAGTATAGTTTAAAAAATATTTTGAAATTTAAAAAATGTACACACAATTTAAAAACATTTGTGAGTTTCAAATCTGTTCACAATATTTTCAAAGTTCATGAATTTGAAAAAAATGTGAACTCAAAAGTGTTCGTGAATTCAATAAAATATGAATAGAAAAAACGTTTGAGAATAAAATCACAAGTTTGAAAAATATTTTTACTATTTTCTAAATTTTGTACGATTTTTTAAAAAGAAAAGGAAAAACCAACAAATAGAAGTAAAGAACGGCCCAGAGAACTGGAGGGCAATACCGGTGAAGGAGAGACTATATGGGTCACAACTCTATTTGGCATCTTAAGCGCCGCAACATTTTCCCTACTAGACCTCATCTTATGCCTTTTTTCCTTACTTCGAATTCTCTCTAACTCGAGTAGATTCTGCTACCAACACAAAATACCCAAAGTTATCTCTACTATTAAAGGGGAGTCAGCGGTTGTGATCGTACGTCATGGTTTGGTTTGGCTTCGTACGTTTGTTGGTTTTAGGTTATTTATGGAACGGGGGGGGGGGGGGGGGGTGTCACGTTAATTATGGACTAACCTATTAATTTAGTGTGCGATGCTAGTTGCTATTTTCTGCATGTTTTTGGTTTTTATAGAAAATTCATATCTATAGAGGTCAAAATACCCTACCGATTAATAAAACTTTTTTGGCACGAAGATTCCAGGAAGCATCGGAGGGCCACGAGAAGAGGCGAGGGGGGCCCACACAGCCACCTAGCGCGGCTAGGTCCTAGGGTGTCCCGCTGGTTGTATGGGCCCCACACTTTACCGCCTTTCGTCCATTCAACCGCCATAAATTTCTATAAATACATAAACCTCTGAGATATTTTTATCTGAATTTTTTCGTCGCCGCAAGCTTCTTCCGAAGAGATCCAATCTGGAGGCCTATTACGAAGCTCTGCCGGAGGGGGAATCCATTGCCGGAGGCTTCTTCATCAACCTTGTTACCTCCATGACCATGTGTGAGTAGTTCTCTTAGGACCTTAAAGTCCATAGCAGTAGTTAGATCTCTCTCTCTCTCTCTCTCTCTCTCTCTCTCTCTCTCTCTCTCTCTCTCTCTCTCTCTCTCTCTCTCTCTCTCTCTCTCTTATCTTCTCCGTGAGATGCCTAATCTTGCGGTGATCTATATCCCAGTGACATAATGGGGACAAGACACGTATTGTATTGTTGCCACTAAGGATAAAACGACGGTGTCTCATCATACTGCTTGATGTTTTGCTGTCTACATTATGTCATCATGCTTATTGCAATGCCCTGTTTCTTGTAAACTTAATAATTCAGGATACATGTTGGATAACAGTCTTTGAGTGGAGCATTAGTAGTAGATGCAGGTGGATTAACAGTCTACTTATTATGGATGTAATGCCTATATGAGATAATACCATGAATGACCATAGTCATAAATATAAATATTCCAATTTAATCGCTGCCCAACTATAATTTGTTCATCACACCACTTGCTTGTTCAAGAGAGTTTGTTATCCATTACTGAAATTTTCATTAGAATTGCTACTTTTACTTTACCGTTTTATTTTGCTACCAACTATCTTTATCGTTTGCATTTTAATCTTGTAACTAGCAACACAAGGGGCTTGACAACCCTCTTGTTGTGTTGAGGACAAGCGTGTTTTGTGCTTTGTGTGCAGGTACCGCTCACTTTGTTTGCTAGGTGCTCTTACTGGTTTGATTAGTTGTTGCTCTAACCAAGGGAAATACTTACTGCTTGGTTACAACACCCTTACACTTGGGGGATCCCAACCATTACGAGAGAGCAAGCAAGGCCTCTGGAGTGGAGGTTAAGGAGGGAGAACAACTACTAACTAAGATCAAAGATGACATAAGAGGGCCTCCCTTTGATGCAGAAAATAAGAGAGAAAGAGGTATTGCCATGAGAGGAAGATGAAAACATGCAACACCTTGAAACCACTCCGCTCATGCCATCAGGAAGAACAATATGAAGCAATAGTGAAAGAAACTCGACATAGAGAGAAGATATCGTGGACCAGAACCGTCGAGGAAGGGTCAAGAAAGCAGGATTTTTCAAGCTCCAGTGGATGCCTTTTTAAAAGTTTATTTAAGGAGGAGATGCTGAAGCGCAACCCTTATTATTTTATTATAATTATTAGGTGCGCGATGCGGCGGGCGTCACACGACCTTGACGATAGCTCCGCCCACTGTTAATCAGCCGGTGGGATGCTCAGCGACGCCATTGTTGCCGCCTACATGAAGGTCGTTGAGGCCATAGCTCATGCATTGGTGCACGCACAGTTCCATCCTTGACGGGTCATGGTAGTGATGTTGACATTTCATCTCGCAGAAAGCTCTGCTAGGATGATGATGCTCCCGGCTGTGGCACTCGTTCACGCACCGTCGTCTCCCGGCGGGGTCTTGCCAGTGCTGGCACTTGATGTCGCACATGTCGTTGCTTCGGTCGTCGGCACCCCAGCCGACCTCCAGCTCCCAGGCGTGGGGATGGTGATCGACGTCGTTGTTGCTGTCCGCATGGAGCTTGATGCCATAGCTCATGCACTGGTGCACGCACAGCTCCATCCTTGACGGGTCATGGTAGTGATCTTGGCACTTCATTTCGCAGAAAGCTCTTCTAGAATGATGAAGCTTTTGTCTGTGGCACTCGTTCACGCACCGTCGTCTCCATGCGAGATGTTGCCCGTGTTGACACTTGATGTCACACATGTCGTTGCCCTGGTCATGGACACGCCCACCGACCTCCTCCTCCACCTCCGCGACGACGGTGACCATGGCCCCATCCTCCTGCTCCGCTCCTACGGCCGCAGCAGCGAGCAGCACCGCCGCGAGAAAGAGGAACCACCAAACACCACCCTTGTGAACGAACACCATTGCTGTCTACGCGAGACTAGGAGAGACAGATGACAACGGAATGGAGAAGCGGGAGGCCGGCGCCGGCCTTTATATGGACGCGTGAAATATTTGCCGTTATTTATCAGGTCTCAAGCAAAGTTGATTTAGGGCCGGCCCTTCGCGAATGGAAACGCGTCTGTAGTCTGTAGGCTGTAGGAGTGCACGTAATGTAAAGAAAAGGTTGTCTAAAGAAACTGCAAAGAAAGAAAAAAGGACATCCAGATAAACACACATCGCGTGGCCAATGTCGGAAAATGTCGGTGTACCTAAAACTGTATTACCTGGGTATATTCTAGCGAAATACTACTGGTAATATATGTACTAACACAACGCATGAATGATTTATCATGATACCAAGCAACACATTTTTTAGATAAAGACATAGTAACATATGCACACACAGAGATCTAGCGCGGGTCTTCCCCTATGATTTTGCATGACAGCTAACAAATGTTTCTAGCACATCGATATAACACATGTCGCACACTGTTTTAATGTCTTGTGGCCTCAGTCATGATTTGGCTGGACATCTAAAAGATGTTTTTAGCAAACCAGTTTAGCACACATCTTGCACCGTTTTCCATGCGCTTTGTCTTGACTCATTATTTCATCAGACAAACAAGAGATGTTTCTAGCACATAGATCTAGCACACGTTTTTCTAGTGAAAAAGCATCACGCCTCACTTTATAGATAAAGCCATCTTCCACTGTTTTCAATGGTCTCACTCATGATTTTATCCAACTAAGAGATGTTTCTAGCACACAGAGCTTGCAAACGTCTACCACCACTTTCAATGTGTTGTGTCCAAGCCAACTCGGAAAAGATGCCTTTGCCGGGAGGAGTCCAGCTGTGTCACCTTTGTCGAGTGCCGCGTGAAAAGGACATGGAGAACACTTCACCGAGCTGATTTAGCTCACCGAGTACCCCTGGCACTAGCCAAACATGGTAATTCAAGAAAAGAAAAGAAAGGGTAGTCTGATGCATGTAGCTTCCGCTTGTGCAGGGTTCGGACTTCGGGAAAGGGTCCGACTACTTTGAGTTTATTGTACGCAATATTTCTCTGTATTTATGCAAGAGGTTTTTTTCATGTCACAAGGCGACGACTTTACCGCTGCGCCAAAGCTCCCTTTGTGCTAATTCGAGTAGTGGGTTAGAAATTATTTTGTGTCATACGGTGGCGTAATAGAACACACTTAAGTCTAAAGATCGATGTAACGAAAGATGTACATGTTGCCTGCGGGCCACTTTACTAGTTGCATGGAAATTTCAACAAGGCTTCGTGGAACCGCCTAGGAGTGAGACTGACGACCACGACGACAAGGTCGACTGTAGCGTACGTGCCACGGTCTCTTTCGTGCGTTTCATCATCGTACTAACTGCATGCCACCGGCTTACGAATGTAGACCATTGGCGATTGGCCAAAACACCTCCAGAGTGCAGCAACAATGGCGCCGTATCCACGAGCCATGCGCAACCTTCTCCCTCTTGCCGCAGCCCACGCCAGCGATCCTTCCTACCCCGAGTATAAGTCTTTTTAGAGATTCCAATAAGGGACTACATACGAAGCAAAGTGAGTGAATCTGCATTTTAAAATATGTCTATACATCCGTATGTAGTTTGTATTGAAATATCTAAGAAGACTTACATTTAGGAACGGAGGGAGTAGATGACATTTGATTTAGACTTTTTTTTACCAAGGCATGCATAGTGTTGTGTTGGTGCTGTGCAATGTGTATTCCATTCTTGGATGGTGAGGCATGATGATGCTCTCTTGTTGGATGGGTTCCAGAGCAGGGCTATAGTTTCTAATTCTGGTTTGGTCAATATTATGATCGCCTAAACCATATTGTACTGATGGTGTGGAGTAGCTCCTATTACAAAGTGTATGTGTCGTGCATAGTGTTTATCTACCCTGAGCATATGTTTACATTCTTTAGCTTGTATATTTTGTCAGCATGCACCTCTGTTGATGCATCAGAGAGAGACCGTGCAGCCGAACACCAACATGGCACGCGTCCGGACGCCAGCAAACCTCCCCTCGGTTTGCTTCTGGTTTGTGGGAACTCGAACGCTCGGACCAATCCAAGAATGTGTAATGCACGGCGTTGGAAGACAAAAAGTATGCAAACGATGTTGTCCGAACGTTTAGGGACGTTTTGATGCATGGCATTGGAGTTCCCCTTATAGCAAACAACTTCGTCAACTCGGATTTTTAATGGCTATGTCATATTTCGTAGTTGAATGAGCCATGGTGATGGGGTTTAGGACATCTCCAACGCTGAGCCGTTGTATTTATGCGACGGGTATGGAAGACATCCATCCAATCTTATACCTCGAATGTGTGTTAACTTTAACAACACCAACCTTCCGCCGCCAAATAGCAGCGGTCGCCTAGCACGCTTTCCGCCAAATAGTTGACCAATGTTAGAATGTTAACTAAATCACAGGTTAGCTTAAGTCACAGAGGTTGGCTATGTAGCAAATGCTAGCATTAAGCCTTTCACCAAATCAACTAGGCATTAGCTAGCTTCTGCCCTTCCAAAATACATACTCCGCCGTTAGCTAGCTAGCTTCCGCGAAGTGCTTCACTATAAGCTCAAACGCGTACAAGCATGCATGGCCATGGACAGCCATGTTGGCTTCCGCCAACACACACAAGCATGGACACAACACCGTGAATCATATAATAGTCATGTTTTATCTACTATTTCTGTTAAGAAAATCATATGATAAATTGTTCATAATTTCAACACCGTGTAGACGCTTGCGGGAGGTCTGAGGATCCGCTTTGGAGATGCCTTTACCTCTAAGTATTTCGGTCGAGCATGGGTTGCGCTGCCTGGCTTTGCCCATTGTCCCATTTTATGCCCTGTATTTTTCTTTGTTACTGGCAGATTTTGCCACCGAGTCAAAATGCCGAAAGAGTAGAATACACCCAGCCACGCCCCATCGTGATTGAAACATGGCATGAATTTCAATCTGGTCGCGGCATCCTGGGAAGTGAAAGTTACAGTCACCAACCACACGATCGTGCAGGGTAAGCTATCACAAAATGAATCTGGAAAAAATGGAACATTTGACACCTAACTCTGCGCTGAAAGATGCATGGCAACGATGAGTGACGGCAATGGCATACACACAACTGAAAACAGCAACTTTATTTTAAGCAACGATGAGCTCAGATACATGAACATTGATACATATGTCGGACTAGCGAATGGTAGCAAAGAAAGGACAATAATTGATGGAATACCACAAATCGACTGTAGAGAAAAGGTCGAGCTAGCAATCAAATTACAGAGATGAGAATATAGGGACACCAGGTAGGATGAGGCCTGAATCTACAACAAAGATGTTACCACTTATATATGATGATGTTTCATGGATCAGGAAACGAACCAGCGACGTCAACGCTGGGTCAGGAGTGCCGATTGTCTTGAGTGGCAGGATCTTTGAAAAGACATCGTTCACCCATCTCTTTTGCAGTAAGGGAGCAGTTATCTCCGACTTGAAGATTCCGGGCGCAATCGTGTTCACCCGAATGCCATGTGCTCCTAATTCCAATGCCATTACCTGCAAACAATCGTATCACATCATGTATATTATGAGATGAAACCTACACATTACGTTCTTCGTGAAATAAAATACTTACGCATTACGTATTTCACTACTCAAGCTACAATATACTGTACCTTTGTGACGGAGTGCACGGCAGACTTGGACGCCGAGTAAGCCACGGAGCCATGTGTCATCCCACCATCAAGACCGGAAGTGGACGAAATGTTTATTACTGAGCCCTTCAGCTTGGCGTCACGCATGCGTCTGCACACATGCTTGGCCACGAGCCATACTCCCCTAAGGTTGGTCTTCATGAGTTTATCCCACTCGTCCTCCGAGCAATCCAACGCCAAATGCACACCTCCTGAATTACACAAAGCACACCTTAATGACTTCTTTTTCCTTCACCCGGAGCTTGATGACATAGACACTTACTCCCTCGGAGTGGGTATGTAAGTTACATGCACATGCATGAGATGATTGGCTATTGAATTTGCTGGACCAACAAGCTAGTGAGGTGCAGGATATGATCATCATGTTACACTGGAGCATTTGGCACTTGCGGAGTGAACTATCACATGGGAAAGATGCTCCTTCGATCAAGACGTATTCCTGTGCAACTATTTATGTTATGCATATTCTGATTCTCACAATTCTGGTACATCGGCGACACGCTTCCTAGGTTAGCCCCGCTCCCCCTCCCCCGCCGTGCTGGCCGCTCCGACCGCAGCGGCCACAGATCCGACAGTTATGGCCACCGACCCACCGCGCCCCTCGAGCCGCTCCTCGGTTGACCGACAGCGTGTGGGCCCATGCGGTGTCTCCCTCGACCCTGCGGTCCCTCGATGTCCAACGGTCCGTCGCCCGCCCCTGCCTCGCCTTCATTGTCGACCACTACGCTTGCGGGGTCAGATCCGGCCTTGATGCCGCAAATCCTGCAGCGGAGCCACTCACCCCTCATAGGGCAGCAGCGGAATACGGCGGATCTGGGCGTGCGCCCCTCTTTGGGCATGGACGCCTTAAATCCATCGTGGTTGCTCCGGCTCCGGCGGTCAACAATTGCTCTTCGGGCAGCGATGAGGGATGGACAGAAGTCACTTCCCGGAAGGGAGGGCGTGCACGAGACAGCTCATCGCTCGATCAGCTCTGGTCGCAGGGGCAGCGCTCGCACCCATCGCGCGTTTAATGCCACGGCCGGCCGCGACACCTTCTTAAGAAGGTTATGGGGCAAATGCATCAGGTGCCTCAGCAAGCTGCATAGGCACAAAGACTACAGAGGTCAACTACACTGCATCATCTGCGAGCAGCTCGGCTACTTTGGCCGGGAGTGTCCGCAGAACCCAAGGGACAAGGGTCCAGGAGAGACTTCTCGTCCAAGGCTGCAACCAGTGCCGCCTAGGGCTCCAGTGCGCGAGCGACTGCACTTCCCGACGCCGTCGATGCTGCCCCTGCTGTGCACTTCGTGTGCCATGGACCGCTTCTTTCATTGTGACCCATCGCGGCAGCCACGGGGCAGCAACAAGGTGGTGGTGGCCTCACCGGCGCTGGAGCATGAGGAGTTCATCCTGCGCCAGCACGAGATCACCCTCAGGGCTGTCCACAGGGTCCACACCACCAATCCCATGGCGGTGAGCAAGGCCACTGAAGAGCAGCTCAGCACGCCTCCGTACTAGCTGCGCGTCACCACCCACCACCCTGAGGCTTTCCTCGTCCACTTCGACCTGCCGGCGCACCGCGACAACGCGGTGAGGTGCAACATCTTCAAGGTGGATGGCGCCAAGTTCTTCATCCGCGCCTGGCACGAAGACGACCATGCAGCAATCATGAAGTTCCCTCTCCATGTCCGCGTCATGGTGGGGGACCTGTTGATGCAGTTATGGTCCATGGAGGGCGCGGACGAGGCGCTCGGCGACTTCGGCCACGTCGACCGCCTGGACAGCGAGACACTCGAGAGGGCCACACCAAGACTTTTGCCTGCTAGCTCTGGGTGTGGGATGTCGCCCACATCCCGACCAAGCGGGCACTGTGGGTGCTCAAGTGTGGAGCTAGTCGCCTCAACGAGATCATCGACTTTTCTCCGCCGGATCACCGTGTGCCGCCCCACCAAAAGTTCGCCGCTATGACCTGCTGATACACATGGACAAAGTGGAGGACTGGACCCGCTCTCGCCACGCTCGTTGCACTCGGGGCAGATTGGGATCCTCCCTCGGACGAAGACGACGACCGCCCCTTCCCTCAGATCGAGCCCAGCGTCCGGTTGGTGGAGGATGGCCAGGCTGGTGGACGACGCTCAGGTCCACTAGTGGGGAGCCCCCCGCACCGACAACAGACACGACCACGACGATGACGGCCAGGGTGGCTAGCAGCGTTCCTGAGCAACTCCTACCACGCCAAGGGTAAGTCAATGGACGTCGTCGAAGCCATGCAAAGAAGACGCAGCAGAACCCCGGCTGGGGCATCACCATGCCGGCCAGGTCAGGGGCAGGTCCAGGGGGAAGTCAGCGAATGCTGCCCCAGCTCTGCATGCCACTCCGCCGCTACCCCGACTGTCATAAGATGCGCCACACCAAGCCCTCCCCAAGCCGGACCCAGTTGCTGAATTATTCTCCTTTCTTGCCGGCCGCACGCTCTCTCCCCCCTCCGCACACAGTCATCATGTAGTTGGAGATGGAGAACACTATGATCAAGGCGCTCTCCACTCCACTTGCGTTTGAGGATGGGGAACCATCTCCACCGCGCACCAAGACCCGCATCGTGGCGATGGTTGAGCTGCACGACGATGACATTCTGCCATGCATCACCAACCTCGCCTCTCCCATCGTCCACTCCTGCATCAGCTCTTCGGTGCCCGCTTTGGCGGGGTTCCATCTCACTGCGATCACGCAGAGGGTGGACCAGCTTAGGACGGGAGGGGAGCAGGGATGCATCAACCAAGACGGGAGATAGCTACAACTCTTCAACCCTGTCACCCAAGCCATCATTGTTGCACCGCCAGCACGCAAGCGTTCTTCTGCACCACGCCAACACGGGCGTCCTCCGCGCCAACACGCCGCAATGCTCATCAAGGAGCGGCAGGATGCGACGTGCCCGTGGCTTGGCGGGCCGCACTGTGCCTCATCCAGGAGCTTGGGAGGTTTTGCCGCAAGGGCAAGATGACCCCCAAGGTGCTCGCCGACCTGCTGAAGCGATTGGTGGAGTCGCTGACAGCCAAGGACATCGCTGCAATCGTAGAACTCACATGCCTGGATTGCAGGGCTCTGAAGATCGCGGCCGGCATGGCGGGCGGGGATGGAGATGAAGCAGTCTGATCATGTTAGTCTTCTTAGGTAGTCTTCATCGGAGGCTGTTCTTAAACCAGCCTGAGCCAGGTTTAATCTTGATCTGTAGTGACCGGAGAGTATGGATTGTAGCTACACGACGTTAGGAGTTTGGGTCTATTGGTGGCCGTCGTGGCCCCATGGCAGGATGTACCATGTGTTGTTAACTTCTTCAATAGTAATGTTAGTCGACGAAGAGAAATCTATGCCTCCATGTGTGGTACAAACTACATAATCATGTCATGGAACGTTAGAGGATTGAACTCCCCGACACAATGATCGGCGATTAGTGAGGTTGCGCACGCGAATAGGATAGCAATTTTGAACCTGCAAGAGACAAAAGTAGAGACTTTGACAACAGAAATGGTCTCTGACATCGGTGGTGCATCACTTCAGGGATGCGTGGTACTTCCGGCAATGGGGAGAAGGGGCGGAGCGGCAATTTTGAGGGACAAACAGTTGGTGAACATAGTTTCTCATGCCATAGCTAGTTTCTCTATCATGGTTCAAGTACAGATCATCAGTAGTCTGACGATGATCAAAAGTCAATTTTTTTTGTCGGAGCTGGAGGCAGTTGCAGCCCCCCTCTAAACCATGGATGTTGAACGGCGGCATCAACATGATTTGCCAGGCTAGGGACAAAAAGAATGCTAATCCTAAAATAAGGATGATGGGCCGTTTTCACAAAGCAATAGACCTAGCCGGGGTTAGAGAAATCAAATGTAAGAACAGGAGATTTACCTGAAGTAGTGAGAGGGAGGAACCCACTTTGTGCAACATCGTCAAAGTGTTCTGCAGCAATGCATGGGAGGACATGCACCCTAGTTTCATGCTCATGGCAGCGTCAACCTCCTTCTCGGATCATTGCCCTATGCTGTTGGCAAATGGAGAGCCACCGATCAGACAGGCCCGGTTCCATTTCGAAAAAATTTAGTTGCGGTTCCCACACTTTCAGGAGACTATTCAGCGAGCATGGGAAAGACCAGTTCAGCATGATTGCCCATTCATCAGAGTGGAGAGGAAGATGCAAAGAGTGGCCGCTAATCTCAAGATCTAGAGTAAATCTCTTTTTAGGGGAGCAAGGCTGCAATTCCACATCGCAAACGAGGTGATCCTCAGGCTGGACGTAGCGCGGGAGTCAAGAAGGCTGACTGACAAAGAAAGCAGACTCGAAAAACTACTGAAGATGAAAGTGCTCGGGCTGGCAGCAATCAAGAGGGCTCAGAAACGCCAGGCATGAAGAATAACTTGTCTTCATGAAGGCGGTGCTAGT
This sequence comes from Triticum aestivum, assembly GCF_018294505.1. Lineage (NCBI taxonomy): Eukaryota > Viridiplantae > Streptophyta > Magnoliopsida > Poales > Poaceae > Triticum > Triticum aestivum. The sequence continues at coordinate 620,020,058 of NC_057799.1, read as the reverse complement.
TCAACATAATTTAATGCAAGAATTAGATCACGAAGGAGGAAAAACTGCATTCACTTGATCAAAGTGGGAAATTCAGAAATTACTAACCATCAGGAGCAGGCCAAAGTGGTGCACGATCACTTTGCAGAGGCTCTGGGTCAGAAATGACAGTGGAATTGCACTCTCAACTGGTAGTAAATCCAACTTCCGATAGTCAACCTGTAGGGCATCGATCTCCCGTTCGGTCAGTTGAAAGTTTGAGCTGCCATCGGAGCCTCCCCAACAGAAAAGGCACCTGGCCCGGACGGCTTCACGGGGAGGTTTTTCAGAACCTGCTGTAACACAATCAAGATTGACATCATGGTAGTCTTCCAGAAATTCTATGATCTGGCGGGATCGAATCTGGCCAATTTAAACACCGCGTTCATCGCTTTACTGCCAAAGAAGAATGGTGCAACAGAAATGAACCACTTTAAACCAATCAGCCTGATTCACTCGATTGTTAAACTGATCACAAAGATTCTGCCGATGCGGCTGGCTACTGCCCTCAAAGACCTGATCTCGCTAGCGCAGACTGCATTTCAGAAAGGAAAATGTATACATCACAGCTTCCAATATGTGCAGGGTTGGATGAGGGCACTCCACCAGGAGAGAAAATCGGATTTGTTGTTTAAGTTGGACATCACCAAGGCGTTTGATTCCGTCTCCTAGGAGCGCCTGTTGGAGTTGCTGCAAAATTTAGGTTTCAGTTTGAGATGGCGTGACTGGATCTCAATGTTGCTGTCAACGGACTCCTCCTCTGTTTTGCTCAATGGGGATCCGGGAGATCAAATCTGGCACTGCCAAGGTCTACGGCAGGGGGACCAGTTGTCCCCTCTATTATTCATCCTCGCCATTGACCCGTTGCATCGTTTGCTGGCTGCGGCATCTGAGCAGGGGGTTCTGGCACCGTTGCTTGGCCATGCATGTCAGTTTATACGCGGATGGCGCATTAATCCTTGCCAATCCATCTAGGCAGGAGGTAGACATGTTGATGGATTTTCTGACATGCTTTGGGGATGCCACTGGCCTCAAGCTGAACCAAGAAAAATCATCCGTAGCCGCAATCAGATGTGAAGATTTGCCATTGCCGGAAGTGCTATGGGGTTTTGGGGGCAACCTCATCAACTTCCCCGTGACCTACCTGGGTCTACCGGTGAAGACATCAAGACTGAGAATGGTGCACTTCCAGTTCATCATCGACAGAGTCAATACATGTTTGGCCGAATGGAAGGGGAAGCTGCTGAATTTGGAAGGCAGAAGAGTGCTTGTCGGAAGTGTTCTATCTGCAATATCAACCTTTGGTCTGACTATGCTCAAAGTGCCAAAGTTCAGCATGACCCTCAGGCTGAGATGGTTGTGCTCATCTCTGCCCATCCTCTGCTCTCTCCAACTGCCTCGTCAACAATGACGGTGGAGACGAGGTGGCTGTGGACGCCGCCATGCCGCCCTCGCCACCTTCCCCTATGACGCGGCTGCTGCGCATCCCGATGTTCACCTCCGCACGGCTTCGATTTGTCAGGCTCGACAGGAAAGGCGACAGCGGACGGAAGGATCAGGTCGCCACCGAGAAGAGCGAGGCGGCATCGACCGACTCCTGTGCGTGTGCTCGTTGGTGGTTTCTGGTTTTAGTTTCATGGCAGCTAGCCTCTGCTCAATTGCGTGTCAGTCCACAGGTTCGAGCAGGGCTGGCGGTCTTTTTTTTTCGAAAAAACTTCCAATCTATTCATCTTCAATCATGGCAGTACAACGGACACCAGAAATAAAAATTACATCCAGATCCGTAGACCACCTAGCGACGACTACAAGCACCGAAGCGAGCTGAAGGCGCGCCGCCATCATCGCCCCTCCATCGCGGGAGCCGGGCACAACTTGTTGTAGTAGACAGTCGGGAAGTCGTCGTGCTAAGGCCCCATAGGACCAGCACCCCAGAACAGCAACCGCCGCCGATGAAAAATAACGTAGATCGGAAGGATCCAAACCGAAGACACACGAACGTGGACGAACAACGACGAGATCCGAGCAAAGCCACCAAAGATAGATCTGCCGGAGACACACCTCCACACGCCCACCAACGATGCTAGACGCACCGCCGGAACGGGGACTAGGCGGGGAGACCTTTATTCCATCTTCAGGGAGCCGCCGCCGTCTCGCCTTCCTGAGTAGGACACAAACCCTAACAAGATTGAAAAAAACAACTAAAAACGGAGCCCTCCCGCAGGCCCTTGCCAGGATCCACCGCGCCTCCATGGCCCTAGGGCCACCGGAGACGAGGCGGACCTGCGCCGGCGCCGGTGAGAGGCACGAACCCTAACTTTCTTTCTTGGAGGAGGAGGAGGCAAAGCCCTGGCTCTATTTTGGGGGTCTGGATAGGGCTGGCGGTCCTTGACACTACACGGCCTTGGGCAGCGGCGCGGCGAGGTCCTTGACGCTGCTGGTGACCTCCTGTCGAACGCCCTGACCCATAGGACATCGCCGATGAGAAGACCAGCGACTTCAGGCGTGTCCGGCTTGCTCACTAGTCGTGTCGACTTGGTCACCATCGCCGTGGGGGCGCATAGCAGGTGTTCTACGAAATGCATGAGCCAAAAGCAAGTTTTAATCCGTTATATATAAGGATCGGCTAGGACCGGCCAAAACTTAGTGGAGTAAATTTACTACACTAAAGATTTACTCCACCGGATACTCCACTATTTATTGAGAATTAGTTAGAAATGCCCTTAGAAAAAGCTATTTCTCACTCGACCCTGATAGCCGCTTGATTGAAATCTTCTCATCCCTTTGTACTTACATGAGTTCTTAAATAAATAATTTAGATTGCTTACCACACATATCACGTGCTACTTACATGAGTTCCACTGTCTTGAGAAGGAACCTACGAGCAGAAGTATAGCGGAGTATAGAGGTATACCAGCTATTTCTTAGAACATGTTTATTTTGACGGCGTAAAAATCTGACTATGGATCGGTAGGTCTGTGGATAATTATACAAATATGGAGGCAAAGAAGCATCAACCCAACGGCAGAACAGAATGGCGCCCAAGCTGTTTTCAGCTGCAAATTTAGGGAAGTAGTAGTAGTACTGATCACTGGAGCATGCAAAAAATGAGTTAGAGTACCTCGGACTCCGGCGTTGTTAATCAAGACGTCGACACGGCCGAAGGCGTCCCACGCCGTCCGCACCGCCGCCTCGACGGACGACTCGCCTGCAGCGACGTCCAGCCCGACGGCCACCGCCAGGGGGACTTGGGCGGCCGCGTTGATCTCGTCGCAGAGGGAGCGGAGACGGTCGGCGCGGCGCGCCGCGCCGACGACCCGGCAGCCCGCGCGCGCCAGGTCGAGGCAGAACTCACGGCCGAGGCCGGAGGAGGCGCCCGTCACCAGCACCACCTGCCCCTGCAGCTTGCTCCACGGCGCTCCCCCCGCCGTCTCCGGCCGTGACGACGCCATCGATCGATTGCCGTCCGGGTTGCTGCTTCTGCTTGGTACCGCGCGCGCACTGCCGGCCGGTCGTCTTGGTTTCGTTACGCGGTTAGGCCAACGGTCACGGTCACCAGTCTGCTCACGGACAGATCATGCATGTGGACGTGTGGATGGCGTCGTCTTGCAATGCTTACAAAATTAATCAATCATTTTTCTCTTCACCGTGAAGGGCTCCTTCCGAATCCTCCTGCATGCGCATGTTGAACACATGCTCGGCTGACTCGGCTCCAACTGGGCTCGCTGGGATGTGGACGGCGAGTCCGAAAATTGCTCCGATCCCTTTTTAACCCAAATACTACTGTAATGACGTCAGAAATTTCACGACTTGCAAGCGCAGTGAACGTCCTCTACGTCATTGGATCCCCTGCACGAATCTCCAAGTGTTCACCTTCATGCACACACCTCCTAGGGAACTACGAGTTGACCGCAATACACAATTCGCTCTGGTCGGCAATCTGAGTGAACACTTTTTTCAAGATGGCAAATTAAGTTGTTGGTGTAGCATGGCAATTTTCCTTCAGCTACATGGCCAATCGTGGGCGTCGCAATTCTTGCCATTTTCATGGATTCAAAAACTGTTTGTGATTTTGAAAAATGTTCACGAAATACAACAAATTGTTCATGAATTGAAATATAGTGCACGATCTCAAAAATTATTTGCGAGTTCAGAAATGTTAACAAATTTATAAATATCGTCTCAAATTTCAAAAAAGGTCCACAATTTGAAATTGTTCCCGTATTTTAAAAATATTCACATATTGCCAAAATTGTTAAGTAATTTCCAAAATGATCGCAAATTTGGATTTTTTGCATGATTTTCAAAAAGTAATAGAATTTGAAAAAACATTAGCGGGTTTGTAAAAACTTCACAAATTTGAAAACGTTCACAAGTTTAAAGTAAGTTTCTGGATTTGAATAAGGAAAAAAGAAAAATAAAAAGTAAGAAAATAAAAGAGCAAGAAAGAAAAACCAGAAGGAAAAACAAAGGAAACAAGAAAAAACTAGTCAGTGAAGGTTCTAAAATCTTCGCAAAACCGGTGGGGAGAAAAAAGCAAAATGGGCCGGCCAATATAGGCGTGCGGGAGGGTATGCGAAGCGACCTACGCGCGAGCAACTAACTCGAGGTTACCCCTTGCGGGGGACCTCCAGGGTTCACTTTGGGTGCCCATAAGGCATGCCAAGTGATGCGTCCAGCATCTGCCACATGCTCTCTCTGGATTTTTTTTCATATGCGTTTTTGGGTTTTAGATGGGCTTTTCCTAGGTTTTCTGGCTTTTCGTTTTTTCCCTAGGGTTGAAGAAAAAAAATCATGATTTCATTTGCGTGAAAAAGCACATATTTGATTCTCGTGGAGGCACAAACTTGCTTCTGTGAGCTGTGCTTCTTAAAAAAAAACTGTGCTTCCACAGGAAACAGTGATTTGTTTCAGCAAGAAGCACAGTTGTGCTTTTCAGAAAGTGAAAAGAAGCACATATTTACTTTGCTTCTCGTGGAGGCACATATTTACTTCCACGAGAAGCACAAATGTGTTTCTTGCAAAGGAAAAAGAAGTGCAAAACAAACCCTGCTTCCAGCTCTGTTTTTTTCTTCCATTTTCTAATCATTCTTTTTTTGGCTTCCGGTCTTTTTGGTTTTCTTTTTTTTTTTACATTTTTTTGCGTATTTTTTTATTTTTTCCAGTTACAAGTTTTTCTGGTTTTTTCCATGAAAAAGTTTGTTGAAATCTATTTACATGGAATCTAGTTTCGAAGATCTTGAATATGAGAAATACAACGGGGAAATCAGTTCGAGATTTGGACGCACGGTTCAAGAGATAAAATATTCTGAATAAACAAATTTATGAAAAATAAAGTAAAAACTCCTCGGTTGCGATAAGTGCGCCACTTGTGAGCGTCTGAGAAGATGGGAGTGGCCTTTACGAGGGGTGTTTTTTTGTAGTTGCAAGGGGTAATCTTAATTAATGATTTCGATGAAATAGGGATCACCTTTTTTTATATCAAAATCACTGCCATCTGAAGGCATTGAGTGCATGCACTAGGAAGTGGACAGGCCCTGCTGGTCGATCTGGGCCATGAACGTTTTGTGCTACTACTTATATGGGCCGCGTAGTTGAGCCTGTTCGATTGACATCCTTATCCATGGCCCCGGCTGTCTCAAGAAAAAAACAAAATCCATGCCACCGGCGGTGGCGGCGTGTCCAGCCAGCCGCGGCGGCGCCTCAATGCACCCCCCCCCCCCCCCCCCCCCCCCCCCCCCCCCGGCAGGTGCGGCGAGGCGTTCGCGTGGTATCTTATCTTAGCTTTCTTCCCCCTCTGTCTTCCTTTCTTCCCTGGGTGCGGGGCGCGTTACCATTGGCTGCGGTGCTGGTGGTTAATTGCAACGACGGCAGCAGCGCCGCCGCCGGTCACCACCATGCTCTCTCCCATTGGCTAGCTCAGCTCCTCAGCGCAAGCTGGACTTGCTTAGATATACAGCCTCACCTTTCGTTTTTTTTCTTAAGCTTGCGTGCTTTGCATTCGGGATGGGGAACTGGGGATGCCTAGTGCACTACAGAATCAAAAAATAGTGCAGAAGATAATTGACAGCAATGAATGCCAGGTTCCTCATTCTTCAACTATTTCATTGCAAATCGAATCCAATTTAAAATGTTTCTACTTCATAGTTGTTACATCATAGTGGCTCATAAGCTACATCAGGAAAAGAACCTGACATAGTTGACTAATACGCAACCAAACTTTCTAGTTCTGCATATACTACTGCGACGAACTGCACTAGTGCCATGTAATACTGTATCCCTCAAACGCGTAGGACTAGTCCGCTGTGGTGCTACGATCTTCATGCTTTGTTATGGCGCGCGGCGATTGTCAGATGGGACAAAGGGCTTAGGCGGCATCTCTAGATCCTGCAAACTTCCCAATAACATGTTTATCACCTTTGTCATTGATGGCCGGTTTCTTGGGTTCCACTGAATACACCAAAATGCCACAATAGCCAGCTGTCTCGCCTTTTCTTGCTCTTCTGGTGTCATTTCCAGAGTAAGCACCAGTTCCTCTCCCGTCACTACTTTCTCATAGATCCACTCCGGGAGGTATACCTGGTTCTGAATCCCGATACTTGGGTCTGAGTTCCTCCTCCCACTCACCATTTCTAATACCAGCATGCCAAAACTGTAAACATCTGACTTGTAGGATATCCCTCCAAAATTTGTAGAGTATAGTTCTGGTGCGATGTAGCCCATAGTGCCTCTTGTTGCAGTCAAGGTAATGATGCTTTGCTCCCTTGGACACAACTTTGCGAGGCCGAAGTCTGAGATCTTCGGATTGAAGCTGTAGTCCACTAAGATATTGTGAGGCTTGATGTCCAAGTGTAGGATGCGCTGATTGCATCCTTGGTGTAAGTATTCCATTCCTTTAGCAATGCCTAAAGCAATATCTAACATTTTATCTGGTGCCAGGAGTTCTCGGGAAACAATAGAATTACCCGAGAATATATATTTCTCCAATGAATCTTTAGGCATGAATTCATATATAAGAGTCCTTCTTGTCCCTTCAGAGCAAAAGCCAAGGAGGCGGACAATGTTTGTATGGTGGATTCTCCCGATAGTTGCAACTTCATTGATGAATTCCTGCCCCTCTCCGTTAGAGTTCTCTAGCATCTTGATCGCCACAGGAACTCCATTTGGTAGCTCACCTCTGTACACACTTCCAAATCCACCTTGTCCTAATTTATCCTTGAATCGTCTCGTTATCTTCTTAATTTCGGAGAAAGTGTACCTTGTGGGTTTTGATGTGCCATATGTCTTGAGGAACATTTCAACTTTCAAATGTATCTCTTCATTGTATCTTGTCTTTAGCGAAAGATAAAGAGCAGTGGCTACCATCAACAGAAGAACAACAAATGCCGCCGAAGATGATGTAGCTGAATACATGGAAATCAGCATGTTCATTAGGGTTGGAAGTTATTGCTTTAACGATTGTAATGGGGATGAGAGAATATTAGTGGGAATAGCTAGATAATTAATTTATAAGCAGCAGATATATACTTTATTTTCATCTTTTTTAATAAAAGTAATGTTTGGATTGGAGCTGTACCTGCAATGATTTTGACACGTGAACCTGCAAATACCAAAGAGGAGATTAAAATTTGATTGTTTATTTAGTACATAATAGGAAAATTAACTAATTAAGCTGAGGAAAGAAATATTAGATCCAACATTGATGTATGGCCAGTGAGGGTGGGGCAGGATTGGGTGAGAAAGATCAGAAGAAAGCTTCCATTACCAACTCTGGTAAGTGGTAACAGAGGAGTCTTTAGGGTCAATCAAGAATCATAAGGGTGGGTCCTGCTCAGTGGCTTGATTGGATTAAGGGTTATATCTCACCTTACAGTCACAGTCTCACATATCTTGGCCTCGTCACCCGTCAAAACACCCTCCTATTGTAGAAATTTCCTGCTTGTATATACCTTGCACTGCTACTGCCAGATGTCACGTTGGGGACACACAGCCTCCCAGGTAAACTTTCTGCAGGCATATCATGCATTTATTCATTTCTTGCTTTCGCTTCTTATATTTCTCAACATCAGGTGGTTCTTGTTCTTACTCTGTTCTTTCTGATATTTATTCCATTTTATATTCTTCACCATGCAAATCTATTCTTTTTGCACAATACCACATTATATCAGTATTAGTACAGCTGATGCGGCATCAGGCTCTAGTACTTCATATCCCAGCATAAATATGGTAGCACAATAATGCCTGGAAGTGAATGCATGGTGGTGGATTTGAGCTGCCTAACTATAACATGTTTTGAGTTTTCTGACATGAGTCGACGCTATTTGTCATATCAAATTGTTGGCTTGTCACTCCACTCCCTGAGAACAATGCTGATACCAATGCATATTTGCAGCGTTACTAATATTACTAGTATGAGCTAACATGTATTCTGGACCGAGTTTAGCCTAAATTGTTGCAACCCGATTTATCTTGGCAAGTTTGTACAGGGGGAAAGGAGGGAAACTAGAAACAAAAATGGATGTAACATGTTGGCTTGCGTCCAATGGCGACCATAGAAACTTGAAGTTCTTTGAATATGCTATAGGAATTCTGAAGTAAGTATATTACAACTGAGAGATTGCTTGTGTTTATCTCAGATGTGTTTTTGTCTATCTGCATATTTATCATGAAAATGCTAAAAAATTATAGTAGTATACTGTCATATATAAGAGATGGCCATTCGCAAATTGATGAAATAAACCCTAATCATTGCCATAATTATCATGGACTACTTAACAATGGAGCTGCTTAGTTTTTGCTTAATTTAATTTTGGACCACCCAAGTTTTTCTCCAATGTTTACAAATATGTGACCCATTTTTGTTTCCTAATTTCAGAAGATTCAGATGAGAATTTACATGAGCTTATAATGTTTTTACTCAAGCTACCTACCCAAATGGTTTGTCATACTGTTTATGCAAAATAATTTGACAAAAAACTCCTGGAAATATCGTACAGTAGAAATTAATGATACCTTTATGAGGTTGAGACAAGCAGAATGTTTCATTCTTTTGCGAGCTGAATGCGCAGCGTTGCCCGTCCTTCTCACATTTTTGGCACTCAGAGGGAATGGATGACGGCTCCTGTTCACTCCAGTCAGCTGCTATGTCATAAAAATGGAGGGCTCCTTCAACACCATGCTTGGATGCTGAGCCATAATATCCTGTGCCAAATATTGGGAGGGCGGCATCTGATATGACCTTGCAGTCTAATGGAAGATCATACATGAATGCATAAGTTGCCACCAAATACGAGAAGTGGGTTTTGTTGCTAAGGCAGGAGATTGGGCCGGCAATAGTATCGGCAGCTGAGGCAGAAGCATAGTAACTGCCTCTGTCGTCATAGACGGGATACTGAGTAATCCCGCTTGGCTTGAACTCCCTTGAGCAGCCTACAAGCCTTCCAGTTCTGCTATAATGTGGAGTACAGTGGTGGCCAGTGTCAGTCGGTGGTGAACTTGTCGATATGAGATTCTGAATCACTGTGCACGCAGAGGTAAGCGGGGTGATGTTGAGGAGGGCACCGGTGTAATTTATGGCGTTGACATTGCATGGGCCAAGAAGTGGGTGAAGCATGATAGTGGATTGGCCTGAGCATGCTAGCTTCGCACATGTTGCACCGCAGGATGATGATGTATTGCTAGAATCAAGCCGGAGTGGGAACCGGATCTCGGGTCCATCTTTGCTGCACCGGGACGGCGGACAGTTTCTGAAGAAATCTTGGTCATCCCAAGCTGCCGAAGATGTGGCCATGTCGGCTCCAGGGCTGACAAGGCAGACCACCAGGGCTGTGACAAGGAATATACTCATCTTTCTGCTTCTGCAGTACGAGATGGATGAAGGTAAGCCAGGTATTGTAATTACAAAGACATAAGAAAGTCAGTAGTCTAAGTTGTGCTTGCCTGAGTAAGAACTTCCTCCGTCCGTGGATCGGTACAAACCTCCTGTATGTTGTTTTGTAGCAGGTGACTGCATCGTTGTAGATCAAGCTTTGTAGACTGCATCACTACAGTAGAATCCAAGACCTGACACTGACATGTATCAACCCCCTTGCCAAGTCACAGAAGCATATACCAGCATCCCTGCCTGATTATACTAACCAGGAGGAGTTAACAAGGATCATATACATATGGCAACATCCTCTTTATGATGACATATGGCAGCAGTGATGTGGACGTTAACCATCTCTGACCGGGTCATTCTACAGTTTTTTTATTCCATCATCCCTTGTATATGTCGTGTTTGTTTTCACCCTTGTTTCCTTGCAGTCCATTAAACATGAGAAAAAAGCACGCAACAAAGCCAGAACAAGAGATTAACAGTTGACTATCGTCGATGCCTCCATGGTGGTTTCTGGTGCACTTCATGGTCGCAGTTCTTGCCGTGGATGTTCAGGGGCGACATGATATTACTCATAATAGCAGGTACGCCTGCGCTCCTTTCTCTTGCGGACATCTCCAAGATGTCCAGTACCCTTTCCGCCAGCAAGGAGATCCACGGTGGTGCGGTTCTCCATCATACGAGCTGACTTGCACCGATAGTAATGCTACAATTCAGATCAACACAGGGACGTACTTTGTCACTGAGATTGACTACAAGTATTCTTCCTTCTGGGTCGTGGACGCCAACTTGGACATGAGCAGCAGCTGCCCTCTTCCTCGCTGGGATCAACGCCCTTATCTACATGGCCTCCAGCAGTCCGACGGCTCCATCATATTTGACCCTTTTTTCGTTACGTGGGCTAGCTTTGTGAATTGTTCGCGGGTGGTCACGAACAATAGTGACTACATACCGGTCACTTGCCTGAACACGAGGTATTCTTTTGTCTATGTGTTGATTGACTATATTTCTGTTGGGGACCTTGAGCCTTCTTGCGGGTACTTGGCCATGGCTGCTTTGGGTGGTCGGAGCATGCGATACAATAATGCAAGTCATGAAATTCTGGTAGAATCCATGAGGAGAGGATTTGCCGTTAGGTTTCCTTTCAGATATCAAAGGACTTTGGAGGGCTTCAAGGGGTGCATAAAGGATCGCTTTGTGTGAGTTTATATCTATACGCTGCTTCTGTTTTGGAAAATACATACATTCCTTACTTTTCCACATTTTCTCCAATGTCTGCAGCCTAGGCCCTGGGTATTCAGTGGTTTATCTCGTCGCGCGTTCGGCTGTGATCATTTTGGCACTCGATTTTGAAGTATTGTATTGCGCATTTAGAACAACAGTTTCTTCCAATGAACATCTCGGCACACTACAGGTTGCAGTACTATACTCTATGTCGATATTGAAGTTGATTGCTGGTACGTCGATACATATGGAGGACTCTTACATATACAAGCTACAAGTGTAATTTCTTGGCGATCTCATGTAAAATTGCTCTATATGTGCAGTACTATGCAGGTTCGTGGTTGCTCCCCTGGTGGTATTGTTCTTCCTAGCCCACAAATACTGGAAAACGAGGATCACAATTGATGCGGTCGAGAAGTTCCTACGGATGCAGCAAATGATCGGCCCGACAAGGTATGCCTACACAGATATTGTTGCAGTAACAAGCCATTTCAGAGACAAGCTGGGCCAGGGAGGCTACGGCTCGGTGTACAAGGGTGTTCTGCTCCCAGGCGATGTCCATGTGGCCATCAAGATGCTAGATGGTAAATCCAGCTGCGATGGGGAAGATTTCATCAGCGAGGTCTCCACCATCGGGAGGATCCACCACGTCAATGTGGTGCATCTCGTCGGGTTCTGCTCGGAGGAAATGAGGAGGGCGCTAGTCTACGAGTATATGCCCCATGGTTCTCTGGACAAGTACATCTTCTCGGCTAAGAGGAGTTTCTCCTGGGACAAGATTAATGAAATCGCCTTGGGCATTGCCAGGGGGATCAACTACCTGCATCAAGGATGTGACATGCAGATTCTGCACTTTGACATCAAGCCGCACAACATCCTTCTTGACAGCAATTTCGTCCCAAAGGTTGCCGATTTCGGCCTTGCCAAGCTGTACCCAAGGGACAACAGTTTTGTGCCGTTGAGCGCCCTACGGGGAACCATTGGGTACATAGCTCCTGAAATGATATCCCGGAGCTTCGGCATCATATCGACCAAGTCTGACGTTTACAGCTTCGGGATGCTGCTGCTGGAGATGGCCGGAGGACGAAGGAATGCCGACCCGGGCGCGGCGAACTCAAGCCAGACATTCTACCCGTCGTGGGTGTATGACCGGCTAAGCAAACAGGAACTGGGTGAGATGCGTGCTGAGATGCATGAGTTGGAGAGGAAGCTTTGTGTTGTTGGGCTTTGCTGCATCCAGATTCAGCCTCACGATCGGCCGGCGATGAGCGAAGTCATAGGGATGCTTGAAGGCGGCATGGATGGCCTGCAGTTGCCTTCGAGGCCATTCTTCTGTGACGATGGGCAGACCCCTGTAGCGGAGTCTTATGATTTCTGCTCTGGGCTGACTGCCATTTCAGAGGAGGATGAGTGAAATTTTGTCTATGTTCAGTGTCGTGTATTATTACTAGAGGCGATGAACTTGTGAAAAGTTACGGTAATGGTTGTCTTGGGAGTAAAAGAATGTGAATTATCTACCGTGTTTCTTTTGAATGTTATCCAAAATTCAATCATATCGAGTGTAAAGTTTCATTTGACCTCCAACCTTAGGAGGATGGTATCCTTTGCCAGAAAAGTTGTGAGATGTTATGAAAAAAAAATCTGAAGAAAAAGGTACAGCAGAGAATATCAAAGAAAAAAATGTATGCAGTATACAGTGAGCTGTTGGCGAGGGCCTGATGATGCCAAATGAAAATAAATCTGATGATGTCGACCACATTATCTTTCTTCATGGCACATTATGAATACAAAACAACTTACACTCTCCATGGGATATTTAGATCAGAAGTAAGGCTGTTTGTCAGTGACCTGCTTGAAAGTTGAAATCTGATTGTACATTACCTAGTTTTTTTGGTGTGTGAAATCCATGGGCCTGAGGATCTGCCGACGCTTATTGATACGGCTCTACACGAGCGACATTTGCAAACGCATAATGGATCAGTGAGCTTTCATGCATTGATCCTGATTCGTCGCTGTTGAGTTCTCAAAGCCTGCACATTTTGTGAGAACAAGTTCCTGTTTGGTGGTGTTATGAGAGAAGCCAAAGCTGTAATAGCTATTTCATCAGTTTTAGAGGAGTGCAACCTGTTTACATACCTCCTGTTTGGAGCTTAAATGTTGCTCCTAAAACTCTTTCGAATGTTGAATGTTGCTCCTAAAACTCGTACCTTTCTCTGGCTACTTGCTCATAATAAGCTCATGATCAGAGATGACCTCAAGAAGAGACACATAATCAAACTTTTAGTTTGTGTTTTCTGCTCTCAAGATGAAATGATAAACCATTTGATGTTTGAGTGTGTTGTCTCTAGTTATTTGGTTGGTAATCAGTGAAGACTTTAGTATATCACCGGTACTGATTACCTTTCAGTCGCTAGATTTTGGATCTCTAGTAAGTAGAATTCAGCTTTAAATACAGCATGTGCAACAACTTTGTGGTGTATTTGGAAATTCAGAAATTCCGTGATCTTTAATAACACCATTTGGATGTCTGTGAACCAGGTGATAGGGAATATTCTAAGGACAATCAAAAACTGGATGATTCTTTCTTTGCAATTGGTGAGAGTGAGGGATTATTCTCACAGTTCCCAACAAATCAACATCGGTCCTGGAGACTTGCTGGTCGCCTGTGAAGCCCTCCTCTTCACAGCTAAATTTTGGTCTTTACCAGCCATTTTCATCTTTTGGCGCCTGCTGTGTGCTATTTCTTTCTTTTAACTGCTTGAACTATCTGTGTGGCAGCTTTCAGCTTGCCTTTACTTTTAGATTTTTGAACCTTGTTTGAGATACTCATGGTTTCATTCCAAGCTAATGGAACGGGGGATCACCTCCCTGTTTTTCTAAAAAAAAACAATTTGATTACAATCATACTGTGGTTATTTTTTAGGGATAATTAGATTTATGCCCCTAGTTGTGTCCCACTCGTTTGTTTTACCCCTAATTCCCAAAAGTCACCGGTTCTGTCCAAGTCACTTTGCTCCTCTTATGCTTTTGCCCTTTGACCGTTTGACCGTCAGTTTGAAAACTTCATAACTAATTCATACTAAACCAGAAAAATGCAAATAAGATACCAAAATGTTCGAAAAAACATCACCTATTTGTGAGTGTCATTTGCTTTCATGAAAAAAATGTTGGAAAGTGTCCATCCGAGTTTTAGCTCTTTTGATACCACCATGAATAGTAAAATCTAAAAAAATTCAAAAAAAATATGGTGGCAAAGAACGACAAATGTTCTAAGTGCTTGCCAAGTTTCATCAGGGAACGACATTCGTGGAAGTCGTGGCAAAAAAAAAATCTATTTTGGAGTGCTGATTGTTTTTTTTGCCGCGGCACCCACGAATGTTATTCCCTGATGAAACTTGGCAGGCACTTAAAATATTTGTTATTCTTTGCCACCAAATTTTTTTTTTGAATTTTTTGAACTTGTATAGATTTTACTATTCATGGTGGTAGCATAAGAGCTAAAACTCGGATGGGCACTTTCCAACACTTTTTTCATGAATGCAAATGACACTCACATATATGTGATGTTTTTCCGAACATTTTGGTATCTTATTTGCATTTTTCTGATTTAGTATGAATTAGTTATGAAGTTTTCAAACTGACGGTCAAACGGTCAAAGGGCAAAAGCATAAGAGAAGTAAAGTGACTTGGACAGAACCGATGACTTTTGGGAATTAGGGGTAAAACAGACGAGTAGGACACAACTAGGGGCATAAATCTAATTATCCCTATTTTTTCTGAATAACAAGCTACTCCGACCAGGAAGAAACAACCATCATATAGTCAAACGAAAGTGCAGCTTTACAACCAAAAAGCGTCAGCAGAGCCTGAACTACAATGCAGAACATTCAAATCACAGTACCACAAACACAAGAGCCAAAATCTTGGTAAACGAGAACTTGGTCCAGCCAATTTTTTTTCACAAAAAGCACTCAGATTGCTTCATGGTAAGAACAGAACCTTATCAGGGATACATAACTTGGTGAAGGAGAGAAGGTACTACTCGAAACAGGCTTTCGCCCTGCTTTATAAGTAAAGCAACAACCACAAGTTACACGGTGGAACCATACAATATGATGAAGTAGCCCTCTGACACAGCAGACCCCGAAATGACATACCAACATAATCACACTATTACGTGGCCGAACACCTAAGCATAGGACGACCAGATTACAGACGACGAGACCTAAGAAACCTAGCCTCCACGACAATGCCCTCGGGAGGGGAACGCAAGCACCGTCGCTGTCGGGCCCAAAGGCCAGGGTTTTCACCCGGAGACTTGCCACGAAGAGAAGAACCACGACGACGTCTTCAAGAAGATAATGACACCCGCACATTTCGTCGCCGTCGATGCCAGGGCGCGGAGCTTTCGCTCGGCAACTCACCCGTGTCACCATGAGGTCCCCAGATCAGTCGCCACGAGAATCGGCCTCCAGATCCGGATCTGGGCAACGCCATTGCAAAGAGCAGAGAGCTGCCCGAGCTACGCACTGCTACACCTCTCGCCATCCAGACGACCAAGAGGCGTAGCCACCACTGCCGCCATGGAGCCTGCCGGAAAGCCACCATCCCGGGCCACCGCCCCGGCGTCCCTGTCCCAAGACCTCGCCACCCATCCACCTCACGACGCACTAACCCCGGCAGGAAGAGTAGAAGGCACTCCTTCCACTCCTAGCCTGGCATCAGTCCCTAGATCTGGGTCAACACCTTCACAGTAAGAGGCGTCAACGCCTGTATCCACATCCAGTCTCAGTTGACCGGGGGGACACGACCCGAGGACTGCCGACGACCGCCGCCAACCCCCTAGGCCTAACCCAGGAGCTTACACGACGCCAAATCCGTGGTCATCGGCATCGAGGTACAAGACGAGGAGCATAGTCAGGACCACCACCACCACCACCATGCACCGCATCCATGACGACACCGTACACAGACGCAACCCAGGCCAAGACCAACCTCACCTACCCGAGGAATGAACCTCGATCTGCCCTGGGCCCAGATCCGGCCTGCCTAGGCACAGACCCTAGGACCAAGCCGCCGCCACAGCATGCAGCGCTCGCGTCCAGCCCCGCGCGCTGCCGGTCCAGTCCCGGGAGAAGAGAGGCCACCGTACCACCGGCCAGGCCGCCGCTGCCACGTCATAAGGTTCTGCAGGGTAAATATTACTGAAGCAAAGCATTCTTCCTAGGGTCTAGGCACATAAATCCCCATCTTGATGGGACAGGGTAATTCATCTTAACAATACTAAGCAGATGAACAATATTTTTTTTTGAATTTTTTCTATAGCCACTGCCCCTCGTATTACGATTTCAGCAATCCTGCCTCTGCCGTACACAATCTTGGTTTGCATGTATGTGGTTCTATTTCCAAGTAATTGGTCTTCATTGATTCCCTAAATATCCATTCCAGTAGTTGTTGCCCTCATCAAGCAGTGTATAGAGAAATAAGGAAACCATCGAAAATGCTACACCTAGGTACACCTACTCGTAACCAACTTACGTAACCTTCCTAAATTCTCTCCTCCCCCTGAATTCAACCGGGCAAATCCTGTTCGGCGCCTTAAGCGCCGAATATAGGCCATTTGGTACAGGGCGCACACACCATAACCAGCCGACCAACTAACCTCGTGTGCTTACATAGTGGTTTCTTTTGCCTTTTCTTCTTCTTCTTCTTTCATCTTTCTTTTTTTGTCCCTTTTTTCAAATTCATGAACCTACTTTTTCCCAAAGAAATTCATGAACTTTTTTCAAAATTGATGAACTTTTTTATCAAATTCATGAACTTTTTTCTTGAAAGTAGATGAACTTTTTGCAAACTCCGATTTTTTTCAAAATCTATGAACTTTTTTAAAACTTGATGAAATTTTTTGAAATTCGTGTTTTTTACAAAAGTTTGATGAACTTTTTTTGAAAATAAGTGAACTTTTTTAGAACCTGTGAGCATTCTATTTTTTAATTCTCTTTTCTGAAATTTCTAAAACAAATCTGAAAAGACAATGGTCTATGGTTGACTGGTCTACCACTTCCAGTTATACGAAATGATCGAGCATTTTTTTTTTCTTTTCAGTAAATGAAACACGATCGAGCAAGGAAAGCCGGGAGAGCGCGCGCCGTGCGCGAGCTCGTCGGCTCATTCATGGGCTGGCTTACGTAGCCAGGCGCGCGGGCGCTGGTTTTGGGGCCTCTATGTCTCGCTTTAAGCGAGATCTCGGGAAACCCTTGCGTCATGGCAGCTCTAGATGGACCAGCCCAGGTGCGCTGGAGGGCACATCCTCGTTTTTTTCTGTTTTTCTTTCACATTTTTTTGTTTCGTTTACTTTTTTACTTTTGTTTACACTTCCAAAAATTATAAACATATATATTAAAAAATATAGTTTACATATTGTTTTAAAAAAGTTAAAAATGCATAGAAAAAATGTTGAAAATGTATACAAAAATATTGAAATAAGTATTTAAAAAATGTTGAACATGTATGTAAAAAATGTTGAACAAGCATTTCAATTTTTCTTAATAAGTATTAAAATATTGAATGATTATTTGAAAAATGTTGAACAAGTATTTGAAAATGTGGAACAAGTATTAAAATTGTTGAAAAAGTATTTGAAAAATATTGAACAAGCATTCGGACAGTGTTGAACCTGCATACAAAAAATGTTGATCACTTATTAGAAAAATGATGAATTTTTTATCATGTATATAAAATTGTTAATCGAGCATTTCGAAACAAATGTTGAACAAGTATTTAAAAATTATTAATCAAGCATTTGGGTAATGTTAAATGTGTATAGAAAAAATGTGAACCATGTATTTAAAAAATAATGATATATATATATATATGATTAATAATTTTTAAATACTTGTTCAACATTTGTTTCGAAATATATAGATATATATATATATATATATATATATATATATATATATATATATATATATATATGTTAATTAAGGGTTTAAAACAATTGTTACACAAGTGTTTGAAAAATGTATATCAATCTTTTGGAAAATGTTAAACGTGTATAGAAAAATTGTTGACTATGTATTTAACAAATTTTAATATTTTTATTTGAAAACTGTTAATCAAGCATTTTAAAAAATGTTTCAATTGTATATAATTTTTTTTGAACATGTATTCCAGAATAGTTAATCTTGTATTTGAAAAAAAAATCAAGTGTTTGAAAATGTTAAAATATGTGTAGAAAGAATGTTAATCATGTATTACAAAAAATTATAATTTATATTTTAAAAATGTTAGATGTGTATTAGAAAAATGTTGTTGACATATACAAAAGATGTAGAATAATAACCAAAAGAACAAAGAAAACCAAAAAAAGAAACGACATGAACAAAAGAAGATGAAAAGGAAGAAACAAAATGCAAAAATTAAAGAAGAATGGAAACACAGAGAAGTAAAGAAACAAAAGAAAATGAAAAAACAAAAGGAAAGAAAGAAAACCTGATTGAATCCCTAAGTAGGGCGCGCCGCTATTACTTATCGTGGACGGGACCTAGCGGAGTGGCTAGCGGCGCCTGGTTTCTCCTGGGAGACCAGAGATTGATTCCCACTTCTGCCATTTCGTCTACTGGCGCATAAGGCGCCAACGAAGAGCTCCCATTTAACTGTGGGGGTGGCCTAGCCGCTAATCTTGGCCCAACTAATTTGGACCACATCAGCACGTAAGATTAATTACGTAGCAATTGTACGTAGATCTAGCATTGGAAACCATACCCCAAGACTAATTGTCAAGACTGGTGACATTACTGTCAAATATTTGAAGAACTTAGTGAGCAGGATGTCCATTAATTCATATACAAGTTCATATACATTTATTGCTAAAGAGTCACTTTAATATTTTGATTAACAAGCAGAAAATGCAAAACTAAGCCGTTAACAAGTCACTAGGGAGCAAATATACCTTGAGAACTTCTGGGCAATTGTAATACGCATTGTGTTGCATCAGCAAATGCCTGGCAGGACCCAAGCCAGAGGTACGCATTCCTTCCTTGCTGCTCGCCCCTTGTACGTACTCTCTCTGTAAAGAAATATAAAAGCGTAGATCACTATTTTAGTGATCTAAACGCTCTTATAAAAGTTTAATAATTTCATGCAAAGATCCATCAACCAAAGAATACTCGCTCCAGTTCCCGAAGTCTCCACTGAAGCAAGCAGTCTGTCTGAACTGCTAGATGATCTAGACCAAGGCAACCCACAAACTGATGTCTATGAAAGAACAAGCTACAGCCACCAAGGCTAGTAGTCCTTGTTCCGCAACTCTGCCGGCGAGTCCGGTCCGAGGTTGCGGAGCGAGGGCGAGCGTCGTAGACGAAGTAGTCGAACACGCGAAAGTAAATGACACAGAGAAGTATGGAGGAGACCAGCTTTATTAATCAATGATCAGGTGTTACAATGATGGCTCCTCGTTGCTTTATATAGCGGGTAGGGGGTAAAGGGATAAGTACCCACTTAACGTAAAGTGGGGGAAACGGGAGGGGCTAGCCCGTGCGATACGCACGAGGCCGCCGCCACCCCTCGGTGGCCCCGGTTTCCCAACAGTCCTCACCCACTTCCTCTCCCCAGATTACCACCGGAAAACAAGGTACACACTTGTTCTGACAATGATCAACAGCTCACCACGGCTCTCAGCGAGCCAGAACATGGTAGAGTAAGGGACTGTCTGCGCGCTGAATTTGTCACCAAGAAACGACAATATCACCAAATTGTTGTCAAGCTCGACGACAACGACAAAGTAATTTGGATAGATGAGTGCGTAGAGTGTGTCTTTCACGACCATCAGACTGTAAAGCAGGTGGCCTTGATCGCACCACGCCGCTCGCCAGTGAGCATCCCCAACACGACAGTAGTAG
This sequence comes from Triticum aestivum, assembly GCF_018294505.1. NCBI lineage: Eukaryota > Viridiplantae > Streptophyta > Magnoliopsida > Poales > Poaceae > Triticum > Triticum aestivum. The sequence continues at coordinate 620,000,039 of NC_057799.1, read as the reverse complement.
AGGTCATAGCAGCATCGCGCGAAGGCGACGACGAGGTCGCCGGAATGGCGTTTTTGTCGTAGATGGCGACGTGGCAGCCGAAGGAGTGGAAGGAGGTGCAGCCGATGTTGTGGGCGCGGAAGAACCGGCCGAAGGAGTGCAAGCAGGCGAGGATACGGCTGCGCGGGAGGCGGAAGCGGAGGACGCGGCGGAGGGGGTCATGGAAGAGAGCCTCCGACATCTTTTGTCCCTGGTCGACATGTTTGCTTTGGCCAGCCTGATGGTCTTTTTTTCGTCCCTGTAAAAATTGTGATGGTTCAATAGAAAACTTGGGAGTTTGCCTAAAAAACCCCTGACTAGTCGTTTTCCCCTCAAAAAAGAAAACCTGAATATTTATTTCTCTCAAAAAACCCTGAATATTCATTCCACTAGCTTTCCGAGAAGTTTAACCTAAATTACCTTCATGGAAGAGTTTTTTTTTTACCACAGTACAGACGCAGATGCTTATACACACACATACACTTATCCTTATAAACACACGCTCGCATACCCTGCCCCAATGAGTACATTCGAGATACTAAGCCTGCACATCATCTCTCCATCGTCCACCAAGAAATGTTTGACAACTACGTATGTGGCACAAGGCGAGAGTTTCCTGCCTGGAAACATGGAACAATCACTGACATATTCTTTCAATGCATCTATACATATTCTTTTTGTTCATCATCCAATGATGGGTCCATGTTGTGTAAATGCCGGCATGTGAAGTAAACATATTCCCACGGTAACGGTGTTGATTATAATTGACTGATGCGAGCTAGGAAGTAGAAAAGTGAAAGATGCATCCAAGTACAATTATATATTGTCATGCCATCACAGTACATCACCAAAAAAATTGTGGATCTTTATTGTCAAATGTACCAAAATTTTATCGGATACAAATCAAAATCATTGTTACAAAATGTGATGAAAATTGGTTAAAATTTTCAATATGAATGTTGATTGCCCCTAGTGTTTTGTTATTTTATCATTTCATAATGTTGCCTATCTATATCTATATATATACCTAATAATAATAAATGGGTTATTTATTCTGGCGGTAAGTCACAAAAATTACTCATAAAGTTACAAAATATAGTACCCACCAAATGCCACCTATAAGTGATAAATAAACGTTTTACACAGGGGAATCCCCCGCCTGGGCCGGCCCATGCAGTAAGGACCTCCTATACTGCGCTCTGCACGCTGGAAGAAGACGCAACGTGTCCGTGTGAGCTGGCCCATGTCCGAGTGGCCTGTTTTTTTATTTCTTTCTATATTTCTTCCATTTTTGTTTTTTCTACTTTAAATAATTAGAGACTTCAAAAAATCTCGGAAAATTATAAAAAATAAGAATTTTGAAATAAATTTTTAACTAAATTATAAAATGTTTGTGGATTCAAAAAATGTTCGATTTTATAAAAAAAGTAGCTTATACAAAAAATGTTTAAAATTTGAAATTAAATGTTCAGGGAATCCGAAAATGTTCATGATTTTTTTAAATATTCTTGAATGGAAAAATATCCTAAAAATTTAAGAACTGTTTCTGACTTACAAAATAGTTTATTCATTCATAAAATCTTGTCTGATTCAAAAAAGATCATGCATTGCAAAAAATGTTCATTAAAACAAAAAATGTTCATAAATTTCAAAAATTGTTCTACCACTTTCTAAGAAAATGTTCGTTGATTCTAGAAATGTTTTCCAATTCAAGAAAAATTGTCTAAAGAAATGTTCACAATTTTAAGAAAAATGTTTGCAAATAGTATAAAATTTCATGAATTCAAAAAATGTTCTTGATTCTACAAAATGTTCAAACATTTGTAAAAGTGTTCACGAATTTGAAAAAATATTCATGATTTCAAAAATGGTTCTTGATTTCATGAAATTGAGAGCGTAGTGTATCTGGGTGATGCAGCCAAATGTGGTCATCATCATTGGAGATTATGATTTTTTTTTTCCGTTACAACGCACGGGCCCTTTTGCTAGTGAGTATAAAAAGACTCAAAGGGGAAGATCCAACTATTGGCATCCAGTTCTAAAAAAACTAATCTCAGCCATCAAACCAGGTCAATCAAACGACCTAGACTACTCCAATGTCGAGCGTTCAACATGTTTAGCATGCAATTAATATTATTCCAAATATAATGCTAATCACATAATTAACATGCGGATAATATCCTACCTAATATCCACATGCAAATATAATGCCTAATATTGATGTGTCACATACACATCTATCTATTTTTGTGAATGCTAAAAACTTATATTTCTCATATGATAGACATATAGTTTACAAGTAGATGAGAAATAAAGTTAAGAATTAACTCATCCCAAAGACCAGGAGATCTAGAGCTAAAGAGTGTCTACCTAATTCATCTGCTACTTGATTTGCTTCTCGGTGACAATGTTTGAATGTGATCTTTGCAAGGTCCTTCTTGGTGACAATGTTTGAATGTGATCTTTGCAAGGTCCAAAGCCATCTGCTTACGTTCCATAAAGTGTTTTGGGTAGCTCTCTGTTGATTTCCCAATATTTGAGAATTTATAGAAGTGGAATTAGGTCAGACGGAACCTCGAGGTGCCCATAAGGCATCAGGGCGCAACCCCTAGGCGCGCCCTGTTGCCTTGCCGTCTCCTCATATGTCCCCTGGTCTCCTCCCGAAACTTCCGTGGTCTCTTATGTCCAAAAATTCATAAAACAAGTTTCGTAGCATTTGGTTTCCGTTTCGTACTGGTTTTTGGAAAACCAAAAACAGAAAAGAAAAATAGCAACTGACACTAGGCACAAGGTTAATAGGTTAGTCCAAAAGATGATATAAAATAGCATATAATTGCATATAAAACATCCAAAATTGATAATATAATAGTAGGAAACAATAAAAAATATTTCTAGAAAATATTAATAAGGCAATGACATGTGGGCCCAATATCTGTTTGAAAAGTCCTTTTTTCCTTTTCTTTTTTTAGACTGGCCCCACATGTAAGTGTGTGTGTGAGAGAGAGAGAGAGGGTGAGAGAAAGTGTTTTTCATTTTATTTTTTGAGAGTGGGACCCACCGGTAAGTGGCACATGGACACAGGGGCAAAAATGTCAAAGAAACGGCCAGATAGCGATCAAAGCTCTTTGACCGGACGGTAACGGCACGGAAGGGCATTTCTGTAAGGGCACCTAACGGCGGAGGGGCATTTTTGAGCAGGCTTTCGAATTAGGGGTATATCTGATTAGGTGGTTCGAGTTAGGGACAGAAATGTAAATGACCCAAAAAATTATAGATACGTTGGAGACATATCACGCACCAAGGTGTGGGCTGCACCTCAAACCCTAGCCACACCATATGGTCGATTGCCACCAAGCCTATGGCGGCGCCCCACTAATGGGCCACTAGGGCCCATGCAACTGCTACCCACTTGGGCCTTGCCCATGGGACTAGCCCATAGCACCCTGGAACATTCCGGGAGGCTACAGGAAATTCCAGAACCTTCCTGAGCCTTCCGGTGGTACTTTTTAGGGTTCCAATTTTTTTCGATTCACCAAAGCGCTTTTGGTTTTCTTTGAAATACTTCCGATTTTCTTTGGACACTTCCGGATCTCTCTCCATAACACTTTCGCTATTCCTGAACTTTCTGGTGCATTTTTCATTAGCTTCTAACCCATCTAGTACTCAACAAATCGATGACCTTTAATCTTGTGAACCCCCATATTTGGTAAAGTGTAGACATGACATAGGACTCCTTCTGGTCAATGATCAATACTGGAACCATGGAGATACATATTGACCCCTACACCCACACGCATTAATACCGAGTGAACTTGTTGTTCCCATGTGCTATTACTTTTGCCTTGCAATACTAGCCCGAGGTGAGACTTATTGGTATCCACATGAAGAAACACTTGACCATTATGCCAAGTTATCCTCGTTACCGATTTTGTACTCTTTTCTTGTTCACGTATTCTGGCATCCTCGTGAGTATGTCACGTCGTGTCTTGCCAGACGATGATTGATGCAGTAATACCGAGAAGGCCGTAGGGAATATATCTACATCGTCGAAGGAAAAAAAATCATGTCTTAAGCTATCAAGTCCCTTGTCATACATTTCAAATACACCATAAAGTTGTCGTTATGGTCATCCTATTATGGGTAACGTTTGACGAACCTCAAAGCACGTTCACTATGAAGATACTTGATACTCTCATGGTCTAAGGAATTATGCATAAATTAACATTTGTGTGATTATACTAATAACTCATGATGATGTGATCCCGTAGTATATCAATCGACTAGGTCTGTTCAACACAATTATTGTTATACAATGTGTTCCCATTGTCTACTTTACCTTTCCCATGATCGAGAAAATAGGGTCATCATGCAACACATGAGCTAGTCTTAGAGGTGAGACTAGGAATCTACCTACTTGCCATTTATTATTCCACACATGCACACTAGTTTCCGTTGAAACTCGTTTATATTTCATACTTGAGAACCATCGCAATTATAGCAAAAAATGAACATTAATTACAAACTTGGAAATAATTAATAACATTTACTATTAGCTCTAGGGCATATTTCCAACAGCGCCTACAAGCTCCCTTGCTATGAGACCATCATATCTAGGTGGACAATGAAGAAGTATATGGATATATATCAATACCCTCTAATATATATCAATATTCCCCTTCTTTTTCTATGCAAAAAAAATTCTATGCAAAAAAAAAGATATAGTAAAGTAAGTGATTCCATAAATTTACGCAGTTGGTTGGTGAAGCATAATCCTCGCATGAGGGAATGCTATACGCTTGGTGGGTTCTCCTCCAAGCAGAATGAAGGACGCCATGGAGGCGGCTGGAAACAGTTGCTAATACCCCGTAGGCTGAGGAGCAAAAGTCGGGTCTGTCTCTTGGACCTCTTTTTCTTTTGCTTAGGTTTAGCCGAGGTAGTGGACAAACAGAGGGGAAGAAAATATGGCGGGGGAAAAATTTCTTGTGATTGTGAGCAAATTGATGCGGTTGCATCGAATTGGTGTGGCTTGATGAGTGATCCAACACATCATCATGTCAACCTCACCCTCCCCGGCGTCATGTAGAAGAGGGTAAGAAATGGAGTATCACTTCTTTAGGGCTTTCTTTTAGACCCATGAGGAAAAGTAGCTGAATCTGGAGATTTCAGGGTTGTGGTGGGTCAACGCAAGAGCCAAGTTGAGGGTTGAGGGATAAACGAAGATGTTCAAGGCGGTGCATGAGGCCGTGACTGATCTACTTGAGGAGCACATCGACCCTGAGGTTGCTATGTCGGCAGGAGAAGGCCTAAAGAATGGCAGTATGGTTTGGCAACGGTTTCGTCCCTATAGATGGCATTCGAAGTATCTCCGAGCTATGTGCTACTTCACAACCTAGTATAGAGCGTCGTCCGCACAGCCAGCAATAATGATGATGCTTAACTCAATGCAGCTATGTTCTTCTTCATTGATCTTACACATGATTATGTGCTTGCATTGCAACGGAGATGACCCTACGAGGACATAATGTAGGCCCACATGGATGAAGAAGCGGGACTATTGGAGGATCCCGAGAGATACGCAGAGGAGGCCCAGAGAAAGACGGAGGAAGGTCGCTCCAAATCTAGCAGATGTAGGAGATACTCACACTACAACATGTAGCCTACGATGGAAGGTGTACACTCCTTTTCGTGGCAAGTTCTTTACCATAGTAGCCTATGATTCCATCCATCAATCAGCTTAGAACATGTAACCATACATGCTCAACAAAGGTATGTTGAGTATAGGGGCTGTGCAAGGCGGAGATCTGCAAGATCCTTCCTCCTCTTCCTAACTTCAACTTTGTGAGTTCTCTTCCGATACTTTTCAATCACCATTTTCATCCTTACCTAATACATCTTACTGTCTCATGTTTACGTCTCAATCTGAGTGCTGGATCGAACAATATGCAAGGAGGTGCATCTGGCCCTGCGCAAGGAAGCTAGTGACGCCTACAACTCATGCCCCTTCGATCTCCAAGCAACAATGACTCCAGGCCAGGCTAGTTCTTGATATGTTTGCTTGCATTTGATTGCAATGAAAAGACACCTCTTTCGATGAGATAAGCAACCTCCATTGATGTCATCACCGCTTTCTCATAAATTATACTATGATTTTGTGTCCATAGACACAACTTCCACACCATTAATATATTCTCACAAATGCCATAAGCAACACATTCTAACTTAAGTGTGCACATCTTTTGATAAAGAGCTTGAAACGTTTTGCTCATGTGTATGCGGTGAGTGTTAGCAATCATAGAAGACTATATGATGGTTGAGTATGTGGACTTGCCAAAAAGGCTCCGATATGTGACCCTTCCTGAAAAGATGATGAATTGTAGTTGCAAAGTTGTCTGAGAACATAGTTTGTTGGTTTTCAATAGAGTTTATGCTTTATACTTCGATGTTGTGATGAATTGTTACTTATTCATAAGAAGTCTATGATGAAAGTTTTATGATAAAAGTTCTATGGTAAAGTATTATGTTAAAGTTTGTTGTTGTTATAATAATATACATGATGCTTCTATGTCCGTATTTTGTTTTTATCGACACCTCTCTATCTAAGCATGTGGACATGTTTTTCGATTTCGGTTTTTCACTTGAGGACAAGCAAGGTCTAAGCTTGGGGGAGTTGATACGTCCATTTTGCATCATGTTTTCCTACTGTTATTTATATTGTTTTTATGCACAATGATGCCTTTTGGAGTAATTCTAATGCTTTTTCTCTCATAATATGCAAGGTACACACAAAGAAGGAGAATACCGACAGCTGGAATTCTGGACCTGAAAAAGCTACGTCAGGCTACCTATTCTGCACAACTCCAAATGAGATGAAACTTCACGGAGATTTTTTATGGAATATATAAAAAATATTGGAGCCAATAAGTACCAGAGGGGGTCCACCAGGTGGGCACAACCCACCTGGGCGCACTAGGGAGCCCAGGCATGCCCTAGTGGGTTGTGCCCTCCTCGGCCCACCTCCGGTGCCCCTCTTCTGGTATATAAGTCATTTTGACCTAAAAAATAAGAGGAGTACTTTCGGGACTAAGCGCCGCCGTATCGAGGTGGAACTTGGGCAGGAGCACTTTTGCCCTCCGGCTAAGCGATTCCGCCGGGGGAACTTCCCTCCCAGAGGGAGAAATCATCATCACCAACAACTCTCCCATCTTGGGGAGGGCAATCTCCATCAACATCACCATCTCCTCTCAAACCCTAGTTCATCTCTTGAGTTCAATCTTTGTACCGAAACTATAGATTGGTGCTTGTGGGTGACTAGTAGTGTTAATTACATCTTGTAGTTGATTACTATATGGTTTATTCGGTGGAAGATTATATGTTCAGATCCATTATGCTCTTTAATAAGCCTCTGATCTTGAGTATGATTATCATTTGTGAGTAGTTACTTTTGTTCTTGAGGTCACGGGAGAAATCTTGTTGCAAGTAATCATGTGAACTTGATATGTGTTCGATATTTTGATGGTATGTATGTTGTGATTCCCTTAGTGGTGTCATGTGAACGTCGACTACATGACACTTCACCATATTTTGGCCTAAGGGAATGTATTGTGGAGTAGTTATTAGATGATGGGTTGCGAGAGTGACAGAAGGTTAAACCCTGGTTTATGCGCTATTCCGTAAGGGACTGATTTGGATCCAAAAGTTTAATCCTATAGCTAGCATTTATTCTTAATACTTTTCTCGTGGTTGCGGATGCTTGCGAGGGGGTTAATCATAAGTAGGAGGTTTGTTCAAGTAAGAACAACACCTAAGCACCGGCCCACCCACATATCAAATTATCAAAGTAGCGAACACAAATCAAACCAACATGATGAAAGTGACTAGATGAAATTCCCGTGTGCCCTCAAGAATGCTTTGCTTATCATAAGAGACCATTTTGGCATGTCCTTTCCCTCAAAAGGATTGGGCTACCTTGCTGCACTTTTGTTACCGTTGCCGTTACTTGCTCGTTATAAATTTTCTTGCTATCAAACTACTCGTTACTTATAATTTCAGTGCTTGCAGAGAATACCTTGCTGAAAATCACTTGTCATTTCCTTTTGCTCCTCGTTGGGTTCGACACTCTTACTTATCGAAAGGACTATGATTGGTCCCATATACTTGTGGGTCATCAGCAACCTCACCCTCCCTGTCGTCGTGTAGAAGAGGGTAAGAAATGGAGTATCACTTCTTTAGGGCTTTCTTTTAGACCCATGAGGAAAAGTAGCTGAATCTGGAGATTTCGGGGCTGTGGTGGGTCAACCCAAGAGCCAAGTTGAGGGTTGAGGGATACACGAAGAAGTTCAAGGTGGTGCATGGGGCCGCGACTGATCTACTTGAGGAGCACATCGACCCTGAGGTTGCTATGTCAGTAGGAGAAGGCCTTAAGAATGATGGTATGGGTTGGCAACGGTTTCGTCCCTATAGATGGCATTCGAAGTCTCTCCGAGCTATGTGCTAGTTCACAGCCTAGTATAGAGCGTCGTCCACAGCCAGCAATGGCGATGCTTAACTCAATGCAGCTATGTTCTTCTTCATTGATCTTACACATGATTAGATGCTTGCATCGCAACGGCGATGACCCTGCAAGGACATAATGTAGGCCGCATGGATGAAGAAGCGGTACTATTGGAGGAGCCCGAGAGATAGGCGGAGGACGCCCAGAGAAAGATGGAGGAAGGTCGCTCCAAATCCAGCAGATGTAGGAGATACTCGCACTACAACATGTAGCCTACGATGAAAGGTGTACACTCCTTTTCGTGGCAAGTTCTTTACCATAGTAGCCTATGATTCCATCCATCAGCTAAGGACATGTAACCATACATGCTCAACAAAGGTATGTTGAGTATTGGGGCTATGCAAGGCAGAGATCTACAAGATCCTTCCTCCTCTTCCTAACTTCAACTTTGTGAGTTCTCTTCCGATACTTTTCAATCACCATTTTCAGCCTTACCTAATACATCTTACTATCTCATGATTACATCTCAATCCGAGTGCTGGATCGAACAATATGCAAGGAGGTGCATATGGCCCTGCGCAAGGAAGCCAGTGACGCCTACAACTCATGCCCCTTCGATCTCCAGGAAACAATGACTCCAGGCCAGGCTAGTTTCTGATATGCTTGATTGCATTTGATTGCAATGAAAAGTCACCTCTTTCAATGAGATAAGCAACAACCATTGATGTCATCACCGCTTTCTCATAAATTATATGATTTTGTGTCCATACACACAACTTCCACACCACTATTACATTCCCACAAATGCCATAAGCGACACATTCTAACTTAGGTGTGCACATCTTTTGATAAAGAGCTTGAACTTACCCCTAGTAGCTCGTTTGACATTTGAACTTGCAAACTCATGCATGTGCTTCTAAACTTGTAGGTTTCATCACGGACGCTGTCGGCGGTGAAGCTCATTGCATTTCTTGGAGTGTCTATGCTGCTTGTTGGTTTTAAACTTGTTCTTGGAGCGTCTATGTTGCTTGTATTCTTATTATGCTATGGATCTATATGAGGTTGTCATGCTATATGTATGCTTGTTGGAGAGTGTTGTATACTTATATATGTGACTTGTTGCTTCTATATACCTATGAGGTTGCCATGCTATATGTGCTTGCTGAGTAATATGCGTTGGACTATATATATGATTCCTATAGTGAGGCTGGGTTCTTTTAGAGGCCAGACGAGTGTGTTCGTTATGGTTTGTACCTCCTTGATGCTACATTTATGAATTAAATAAAGCATTATATTCATAAATAAAAAGTAGGAGAGAGGAGAATATGTATTTCAATAAAGCTCTGAAAGAATCACCATTTGCTTTCCAACCACATAAGGTTCAAATTGAACAGCCAATCTTTTCGTACACAGGTAATACACCTCACACTCCACATTATGACCACACTTTGCTTATAATAAACCTGTAAAAGCTCGGTTGTGTTACTACTAGTAAGTATGCGACGGCGTGCGCGACACAGACTAACAGCAGAATGCATCTACCAACACATACAAACCACGCACGGTAGAATATATATTGTACAAACAAACTCGGCAGTAGAAGCTGTAGTTGTATGTTTTTCCATGAGAGGAAGATAATAAATGGAGAAGGAGCGATCACGCGGTGGCGCCGGCAGTGATGGGGACGCTGTGGAGGACGACGGTCTCCACCGTGAGGCCGGGGCCGAAGCCGAAGAGGACGCCCCAGTCCATTCCCTCGCCGGTTGTGGCGTGGCCATCCTCGGCGGAGCGCTTGCGCATCTCATCCATGATGAAGAGGACACAGGCACTGGACATGTTGCCGTACTCGGAGAGGACATGCCTGGTCGCGCGCATCCGCTCCTTGTTGAGGTTTACCTTGGCCTCCACCATGTCAAGGATGGCTGGGCCGCCTGGGTGCGCTATCCAGAAGACGGAGTTCCAGTCGTCGATGCCCAGTGGCTTGAAGGCCTCCTCTAGGGCACGCTCGATGTTCTTGGAGATGAGCCCAGGCACGTCCTTGAGGAGGTGGAAGGTGAGGCCGACCTCCCGGAGGTGGCCGTCGATGGCGCCCTCCGAGTCCGGCAGGATCGTCTGGCTCGCGGACACCAGCTGGAACAGGGGACGCTCCACGGACACGTCGGGGTCCGCGCCAATGATCACCGCGGCCGCGCCGTCGCCGAAGAGCGCCTGGCCCACCAGCGAGTCGAGGTGGGACTCGTGCGGGCCACGGAAGGTCACCGCGGTGATCTCCGAGCAGACGACGAGCACGCGCGCGCCGCGGTTGTTCTCGGCGAGGTCCTTGGCCAGGCGGAGCACCGTGCCGCCGGCGAAGCAGCCCTGCTGGTACATCATGAGGCGCTTCACGGACGGGCGCAGGCCGAGCATCTTGGTGAGCTGGTAGTCGGCCCCCGGCATGTCGACGCCGGAGGTGGTGCAGAAGACGAGGTGGGTGATCTTGGACCGCGGCTGTCCCCACTCCTTGATGGCCTTCTGCGCCGCCGCCTTGCCGAGCTTGGGGACCTCCACGACGACGATGTCCTGGCGCGCGTCCAGGGAGGGCGCCATGTAGGCGCACATGTTGGGGTTCTCCTGAAGGATCTCCTCCGTTAGGTGCATGTATCTCTTCCTGATCTGCGACTTGTCACCTGCAAATCAAGGCCGGCAGGCAGGCAGGCAGAGTTAGCTCGCTCGCGTGTCCAACCGAGAAAAGGCAAAGTAGACGGGAGACAAAGTATTCATGGGTTAATTAGGTATGCAACCGATGTCTATATTTGGGTTTCTCTCTCTCTCTCTTTAATGTAGGAGGTTAATTATTATTTGAAGAAATTCATGTAGGAGGAGATTAGCTGTGAAGTCAACTCATGGATTCGCTCTTGTTTCTACTTGCATATACTTTCTTTGTCGAGTGGCCCACTAGGTACAGTGTGCACTCAAAAGAAAAGTTCTAGGTACAGTGTCAAGTCATAGTCGCGTCCGGTAGCGACATTCTGGATTAATTGCTTGTCTTTAGAAATTATTAGTTTTTTGGCCGTTCATGCCAAAAAAACCATTCTCGTTTTTTTCTTCTCAAAATTAGTTTTGCTATCTATAAAAAGATTTAAATGCTTCAACTGAAAAAAAAATACGAAATATGAGAACATATTTTTTTTGCGGGGAAAAAAGTATGGGAACATATTGTTCGACCAACCGGTAATTAATGGTACATCTAAGGATGATTTAGATGAGCCATCAGTGAGGAAATTAGTCCACATATAAGCACGTTATGTAATCAACCTGTCCGTAGATTTAGGAATTAATTTTTGGCCGAACCGATCCACTGTAACACTGTTGAGTGTTGACCTTTAAACATGCATGCTACTGATATGTAGGCGAGACACTCCAGTGTGCTACCCACGTGCAGGGTTATCAAAAGACAATTACGTGCACATATTTACCTACCTTTGTAGCTAAAACAGAACAACAGTTACATGGACAACAGGTTCAGCGTGTGCGGCCGTTACCCAGTTTCATGGCCATGCTTATTGTGTTCGTCGTTTCACGTCTATATGCTACTCCGATCCATGGCTACTCGTAAAAATATCCTGGCTTATTGCTACTGATCGGTTTGCCTCCTAGTACTTATTTTCTAACTATCAACAAAAGTTTACGGGGATTACTATAAGGAGTAAAATATTGACATCCATGCAGACACATGTATATTACGTACTATATAGTAGCGCCGTTAGCCGTGCATGCACGCCCGAACACAGAGATGGTGAATATAGACTTACACATCCTCTTGAACTTCTCCTTGAGGTCGGCCATGTGGTCGCTCTTGGTGATCTTGAAGTAGTAGTCCGGGTAGTCGGCCTGGTACACGCAGTTCGCGGGCGTCGCCGTACCGATGGCGAGCACGGTGGCCGGCCCCTCCGCCCGCTGCGCCTTCCTCACCTCCTCCACGGTCATGGTGGCCGCCATCGATGGATCTACGTACGTACCAGCGGCCGACGAGCTAGGAGTTGTCGCACCAGTGGCCGGCTGCGTGACGTCTAAGTTTGCGGGACGCAGAGGGAAGCAGCTAGCAGGTGGTAGACAAATGACAGGCGCTGCTTGTACTGGTGTGGTGTGGTGCCATGAGTATGGGCGACGGGATATATAGGCGGGAAGGGTGGGTAAGTAAGGGAAAGCTGGCCGTTGGGAGAAGGGGGTTAGGTCCATTGGACGGGAGGATGGATGGCCACGAATGCGCGGGCAGGAGATGAGGGCCGAGCGACACGTCTACCTACCATTGCTACCAACCAATCCGCCCCAAGTGGGAGTTAGTTGGGTTGCTTGGCCTTGGGCCTTCCCACTTGCACGTGCTCGTCTGTGTAGGTTTGGGAATTGCTCAGCCCATTGTACAACCCACCTAATCTCTACATCTAATCAAGGTTTTTAAACAAACTAAAACTACAGAATATATGCAAGATTGTAACAATGAAGATATAGGATTGGTACGGAGAAACGCATGCAATATGGAGCCCCATCGTTATCTTCTCTCACACCACCCAAGCAGGTCATCAGAGATGATGCCAAGGCTGGAACGAAATCCTTTTAAGCTTGCCGACGGTAGCCCTTTCGTCATGATATCCGTAAGCTGTCCCGAAGTAGGCACGTGAACGACACGGGACTGTTCAAGAGAGAGACCTTTTCGCGTACGAAGTGAATGTCTAGCTCAATGTGTATGTCGATGATTAACGGGGTTGATGGAGAGGTATATGGTAGATAGATTGTCGCAGAAGACAACAATTACCTTGTCGACGGAGCAATGGAGTTTGACGAGTAATTGCCGGAGTCAACAACATTCAGCCATTGTATTAGCTAAACAGTGGTACTCTGCTTGTAGCGACCCGGCCCCTGATAAGAAAACAGACTCTTTGCGCTTTTGTGCTAGTCGAGCTAGATCAATTGCCAGCACACACATTACACGATCAAATATTTCCTCCATTCCTTTATATAAGGTGTATTTGTTTTTTGATAAAATTCCACAATGTAAGGTGCATTTGTTTCAATTCCTTGCAATTCCTTTTTAACCATCTAGAAAAAGGAAAGTATCTCTCATCTGATTGCATATATCTCTCCTTATAGAGAAAAAAAAGGAAAGTATATCATCCTTTCCTAGCCTAAACAATTTACTTGCCGCTAATCAACGAATTCGATAAGGGTAATTTTGTCATAAATTGTCTATAATTATGTGTCTTGGTCACCGAGACAAAAATAATACACCTTACACAAGATACGGAAGGAGTATTAAGGTAACCACCTGTCATGAGTATTACATCATAGATCCAGTCTTTATTACATTTCGTGTCTGCTTAGCTCAAGGCTAGCTTACAATAAAATAGAATATTATCTTGTGGTGTCCATCCACTCACAGGTACAAGTGGAATATAGACATCGTAAGCCTAATTCATAATCCTTGCTCATTATGCATAAGTCCTCCAACATGCTACGTTGCAACCACAGGGTTCAATACATTGAATGTACTCGCAAGCTTCACCAATAAGTATAACAAAAAGAATCATGCTTTTAGGGTAAGGGTAGGTTGATTTTCTTTGCAGAAAGCAATATAGATTTTATCCATCTTTGTAATAGGTGGACCTACTCCAATATACTAGACATACCACATCACATAGTAGCCCAAATCTGTTGGCTCCAACCTAGTGGAGGGGCCCCACCATCAGTTGCTTCCTACTAGAGGCCTATACCCATGTTCAACCCAACAAGTTTTACTTAAGAGAAATGGTGATGAGATCTTCCAGACAACTCCTAGCGAAGTTACTCAAAATTGTCCATAACCGAGGGCACGGCTAATCATTTTTTACACTCTCAAGATGTTTGTGTACTTTACCCGCAAGACCCAGTCTAACCTTCCTGCAACTAAACTCAAGTGTAGAATAGCCAGGTAGACCAAGACAAGACCTTTCTGTTGGAAATATGCCCTAGAGGCAAAAGTATTTGTATTATTTATTTCCACATTTGTAATTAATAGTTTATATTCTATGTTATAACTGTTGTGTGATTCTTGAATATGTGATTGGAGGAAAACTCATATGCACATGTAGAAAGATAAACGGTAAAACCTGATTCCTAGTCTTGCCTCTAGGACTAGCTCATGTGTTGTGTAATGATCATGTTGTCCTGGTCATGGGTATTTTCTTAAGTGTAATGAGGATACCAAACATCATTGAGAGTATGATGTTAGTAGAACGATCATATTGAATTGACCCAACTTGTTTGTTGTGACAGCCTGGTTTTTGCCCTCTCCTCTTTTTCTGATTTTTATTTGGTTTTGATTTGAATTTGGAGTTTGAATCACTTCAGTTGGACTTAAACACTTGGGCACCACCTTGACTTTCACCCAAGTGACTCATTTCTCTCTCTAGCCATCATTTCTTCTCTGATCAACCTCAAAATAATATTATGAATATTTTTATTAAATGAAAAATATTCATTTTCTCCTCTAAACCCCTAACCAGCCACTTGTGCTCCAAAGCAACCTCAATTTTTCTTGCCCACAAAAATCTGAGAAAATTCCCAAATATTCTTTGAACCCTAGGGCACCTTCTGAGCAAAAAATATTGCATCACTTTTTGGAATATTTTTGCTACAGAAAATATTTTTTGTTCTGGACAGAAATGGTAGTTTCTACATCAACTACCATTTTACTTGCTCCAATGCTGCTGGATTTTCTTGTGCATCACTACCTTACTAGATGATTGCTAACCTCCAAATCTCAGCTCCCAACTCCTAGTAATTTGACCACAGTTAACTCTCAAAGTTACTGTCCAGAAACTTACCAGGAAGTGAAACTCCAACTTACTGCACCTGAGCTCGACTCAAAGCGTTGGCTCAACCCAAAACACTAAGGACTACACGCCAGCCATGAAATTGGGGCCAGTCGTGGCTCTATGCCGACGCGCACTCGGTGACCACGCATGTGCACGGTGCCAACCCGCTTGTCGCCGCGCTCTGAGTGCCGCCGAGCGCTCTGTTCGGCGCGTGCTCGCTTCCTCGCTTGCCGCACCTTGCTAAACCTCGCCACCATCCTCGTCTCAACTCCCTTAACTCCCTCCTGGCGCTCGCCGACGCCGGAGCTTGCCACAGCGAGCACGGGCGCGGTCCGACCAACCCAACAGTGCGCCGCGCACTGTGTTCATCGCCACCCTCTCGTTCCTGTGCTCGTCTCCGCCCGCTCACAGTGCCCGCGTGAGCTGCGTCGCCTTCCCCCTCGCTCACTGACGCCGATCGTCGCCGGGCGCCGTGTCCAGGTGTCCTCCGGCGGAGCCCGAACCCCTCACCTCGCTCGGCTATAAATATAGCCCTCCCCAGCCCTCTCGAGCATCACCAGCTCATCTCACACACTCCACAAGCCAGTAGGAAGCCGTAGCCCGGCCGGGCAGGCCTCGGGCCGCCGTCCCCGAGCTCGAGCTCGCCGGCGATCCCCTCGGGTCGTCTCCACAGCTCCAACCCCTCCCAGGCTCGGGCCACTCTTCCAGAGCCTCCGCCGTGCTTCAGTGGTGCCGTCCAACCCGGTTGGAGGCACTGGTGCAGCCTCTGGTCGCCGTCGTCCCCAACTCCGGCAACCTCCGCTCTCTGTCGCCGCTGGAGAAGTCCGTTCCGACGCCGTCTGACCACCCCCAGCTAACCTACGGGTACGGGCAGGTGCGCCTCCATCTTCTCCTTCGATCTATCCCTCTAGCTCGGGCCAAGATGCCCTCCTCGCCGGCGTGTGCTCCGGCGAAGCTCCGCCATGCTCTGTTTCCCTCTCCCCCTCCCTCTCACCTGACTAGCGGGGCCCGCTGTCAGCCACTCTGGCCGTGCCCGAAGCGGTACGAGTGGAGGCACCCTGCAGGGTTTACGCCTTCGACGTCACCCTCCCAGTTCTGTTTTTATTTAAATCAAATTCAAATTATTCCAAAAAGCTTCAAACAGCTACAACTTTTTAACCATAAGTCCAAATGAATTGATTCTTTTTGCATTGTGTTCTTCATGAAAAGGTCTAGCAGCTCACCAAAAATGAGATTTTTCTCTGCTGTCTAGATTTTCTGGTGAATTTCAGAGTGGTTCTTGATGTTTTCTTTTTGTGTTTATAATTGTTTTCAGAAGGTGAAGCTTGTCTTGAGGATCACCAGGAGGAGTGTGAACCTCATCTGTACTAAGGCAAGCCACAGCAACATTTTCATGGTGTCATTGCAATATTTGTGATTTTTCAACTTTAACAAATGATTTAATCCATGCATTTAAATCACTTAAATAATTATATATATTCTGTTGGATGTTTGTTTAAGTTGATATGTTTTGTTTACAGAAGTTTAAAACTAACTAAGCTAGTTTAAGTCATTAGAAGTAATATTTGATTATGAAGAAGTAATTTGTTTATGAAAAAGAATTAGTTGGCTTAATATTTTCTTGAGTAAGAAAAGAATTATGCTAAGATATTGTCATGGTTAATTTGCTAAATAAACATAACCAGAGAGGTGTTATGAGTTATTGATATCTATGCTTAGTATTTGATGAAGTTGACCCAGTTATTTCCGATGATATGTGGTGTAAATATATTAGTGTTGCATTTTCATGGCATATCATGACACCGGTTACTTTCACTTTAAGTTGAACCTGATAATAATTGAACTTGAACATATCGCTGATCGGATCATGGTGCCACTGAATCAAGATTTTCCCCAGTGCAACCACATTTGCCTTTGTGGGAAGGCCTTTATTCGGTCCGTTGTCATGCCTCTGGTCGGTGCCTCCAACGAGGGAAGGTTATGGGCGTGCGTTACCCTGGCCCGGTAAGCAAACATAACCTTGTGTGCCCGTTGTTGTTATGGTACCTTGTCCCCGTTTGGGACCGTTTATGTTTTGCCACGACGGTGGCCGTTGGTGTCTTTGGTAGGCACGGGGCCACCCAGGACTTAGCCCAGTGGGGAGTGAGTCGGAGTGGCCGGGAGAGTGTCAGGTCAATGGTGGGGTTATGTCGGAATGCCGTTGGTCCACCCGAATGGGAGTGTGAGGCCATGGGTTCCGTGGTGTGGGTACAGTGCGCTACCTCTGCAGAGTGTATTAAATCTATCGATAGCCGAGCCCACGGTTACGGACACGCTCGAAAGTAGGTCACACCATGGGTCAATGTTTAAATAATTTTGCACACTAAGATAATAACCTTGCACTGTTAGGGAGAGGATGGTTGAGAAATCATCTTGATGCTGGAGGCCAAGTTGTTGGTCAGTTTGTGATCCGACTAAGATCACCGTTGGGTTACGAGGTAACCCGATTAAAGACCAAAATGTTGGTCCGTTTGTGGTCCAAGAGAGATCACCGTTTGGTAAGCAAGTCCGAGGGACTTAATTAGTCACGAGATCATGATCACTTCATTCCTAATATGATTTTGCATTAATGATTCAATTGGTTAATTATCATGATATTGTTTGTCATTATGTTTATGCTTGTTGTGAGCTTGCAAGTACATTCAATGTACTGCCTTGCGTGTCATGCCAGCTTTTAGGAAAGTCTCGTTGGAAAAGAGTGCTGTCCGAGTCTAGATCGTGTCCACATCGGTGTCCCTGTGCTATGGAGTCCCGCTTTGTCGTCGTTCCGCTGCCGCGTAGATGTCATGATTGAGGCCCCTTTATGTTCACTAAATAATGTACATATTGTTCAGCCGCATCGTGTGTGCCGCTTGGCCTCGCAACTCATTGTAATATGAGTCATGTTCCGCTAGCATCAATAAAGCGGCTGTATTTTGTACCAAGATGTGTCAATTGAAGTTAATCTTAGATCAAGAAATATGATCGACCAACTACCAGGCTCACTATGGAACGGTGATGTAGTTTGTGAAGTTCAATAATTATATAGTTATGTTTTTTTGAACCCTAATAATTATATAGTTATGTTACTACTTGACTAGTAACTTTTGTGAAGTTGAACTAGCTAGTATATAAGTACCTATGTAGTTTTATGGAATTGAACTAGTTCAGTTGAGGAGTACCTATATGTAGTTTTGTGGAGCTGAACTAGTTGATGCAGCATTACATCTTAAATTAGTTGATTGTTTAAATGCTTTTTTTATTAGCGAAAAATCAATTTTATGGCATTGGACACATGACACGCCATAAGTATGTGAAATACTACTAACGTGGGCTCCAACGCCACCACTACTTTTTAACAATGGCGCCATATTGCTGGTGTCTGGTGTCCGCGCTAGCAAGGCCATTTTTCCATGCCATAGCTAGGCTTTTCTCGAAAGTACCTTTCTACACCTGAGCTCATATGCTCCTGCTATGAACAGTAAAATAAATAAAATAGAAAAACATTCAAAAAATTCTGAAATTTTTTGTGGCATACTTTAAGAAATGTTTGTTGTGCATGCAAAATTTCATCACGAAATCACATTGGTGGAGGTCGTGGCAAAAATAACAAAATCAGAGCTCCAAAATACGTTTGAAAGTAACATTTTGAGAGTATCGATTTTGTTCTTTTTACCATGCCTTCCACCAATGTCATTTCATGACGAAATTTTGCAAGCACAACAAACATTTCTTAAAGTATGCCACAAAAAAATTTCAGAATTTTTTGAAATGTTTTCCTATTTTATTTATTTTACTGTTCATAGCAGGAGCATATGAGCTCAGGTGTAGAAACTCCACGTCCGGCTTTTCTGCACTAATGTGGGCATCCACGGCCACCCGCCACTGGAAACTTTTACAAAACGTGGACTTTTTTGGCACGACTTGCCAAAATGTAGTTGTGGCGGGTGCGTTGCACCACCATCCACTTGTTTATGACAACCAGTGGCGGACGCCACCTATTGCCTGCCACTACTCTTTCCATCCTAGCGGGCTATTTTGGAAGAGGCTACATGTGATGGGTACTGGATGGCGCCCGCCACTGGATTGTCCCTAGCTATGGCAGGTACGTCCAGTTACCCGCCACTACTATTTTGGAAAAGTAGCAGCGGCGGGTACCCGGCCCTGCCCGCCACTAATTTGAGTTGACCTATAGGGCTTTTCCTAGTAGTGTTGAAATAGTTTTCAGTGAAGTACTTGATCAGTATAGCCTTTGTATTAGGCATTATAATCTACGGAGATAGAGTTCCTAATCGGGCTTAGCCAAAATACATATTGATAAGATACTAAAGCAGTTTAGTATGAAAACATCATGACTAATTTTTTGCCGAAGTCACATGGAAGGAGTTTTACGTAAGAATCGGTATCCTCATATACTGATGAGGGAAATACATAATTGAGATTTTACTCATACTTGTGTTAATCATATATTCCATGGCATGTCAAGAACCAGATATGTTGAGTTCTCCAAGTAAGTTGTGAGTAAGTTACCAGATTGATCAAATTGTTGCTCATATAACAACATTAGAAATGTCATTAAGGACTAATATAAGAAAGATGATATGTTTCTCGCATACAGAGAAAATGAAAGATTGTTATAAGGAGTTACATCAATGCAATTTCATTGTAAGTAGTTACATTAAGAAAATCTTCATCGGTGCTCCAAGCGATTTTCGATTTCAATGAAGTGATCTGTGTTATACAATAATTTGTGGCATAGTAAACTGGTCCAAGAAAATTACTGTGGTGAATTCTATAATGATAGGCTAGGTATGTTGTCTCTTTAGAAGGAACATTGGAGGGTGATGAATCAAGTCATTTATGAACTTGGTATCATTCCATAACTGAGTCTAAGGAATCAAAGGTCCTACCAGTGATTCAATATATACAAAGCCAATTTCATACAAATTATGAATTCTTGTAAAACATGATACACTCGGATCTGAACCTGTCAGATTCGATAGGATGAAGGCTATACCACAAGCAAAACACGGACAAACACCTGATTGCCATCTATACCTACTAATAAAGCAAGGTGCGTTTCTTCAATTTTTTCATCCATTCATCATTAAAATATATTTTTCCTATCCGAGGTGGTACTAAACTTTTTTCGTCGTCTGTTAGCAAAGGAAAAACGATTTCTGCAGAATTACGTGCGTGGGCCGCGCGAGCTATGGCCCAGTAAAGTCAGCCCAGTTTTCCCTGCCCACGCAGCAATAAAAAAATCATATTTCCCGCACAGTGCAGCAAATAGTTCAGTTACGCACAGGGCGCCCAAGACTCGGTGGCCCATTTATGTTTGTGCTCTGTTCCAATTTTTCTTTTGCTGTTTCTTTCTCTTTGTAGTTCCTGTTTCTTTTTTATTTTTCCCATTCTATGTCTACTTTTCACTTTTCCTCCGAAATTCAAGATTTTCAAAAAATGTTTGCAATTTCAATTTTTATTCAAAATTCGTAAATGTTACGAATTTAAAAAATGTGTTCCTATTCTAAAAAATGTTTGGATTTCTTTTGCCATGCCAATAATTGTTCAAAATTTGAAAAATACTCCCATTTTTCTAAAAAATGTTCTTATTTTTAAAAAAGCAAGAGTTTAAAAAATAATTTGACAAATGTTCGAAATTCGAAAAATATTTTGTTTTAGCGATATTTGCAAAAATTGAAAATAATTTTTGCATTAAAGAAACACATTTTTCAAAATTCCTCCGAATTTTTAAAACATATTCCCGTTTTCAAAAATTGTTTACAACTTAAAAAATAATCGTATTTTTTGTAAAGGTTCGTGTTTTAAGAAATTTATGTGAATTTCTGGAAATGTTCAGTTCAAATTTTTTGTTCTATCTTTGTCTTAAAATCTATGGAATTTTCAAAAAAATTGTTCTTAATTTCAAAGATTTTTTACGTTGCCAATTATATTCGGTAATTCATGTTATGAATTCAAAAATTGTGTTCATTATAAAAAATGTTTACAATTTTCAATTTTTTTGTCATTTTGAATTGTAAAAATTATTCCAATTTTTTTTAAAAATATTTGTGTTTTTACGAATTTGTTGAACATTTAAAAATGTTAAAAATTCGAAAAATATTCTTCTTTTAGTGATATGTTGAGAAAGTTGAAAATGTTTTTTGCATTAAAAGACATATTTTCTAAATTTCTTCTATATGTTCAAAATATGTGCCCATTTTCCAAAATTGTAAAAAAAATAAAAAATATCATACTTTATAAAATCTTCCTGCTTTTAAGAAATGTTTGTGAATTTCAACAAATGTTTCGTTCAAAATTTTGTTCATGTTTTTTTTAAATGTACGGAATTTTCAAAAAAATGTTCGTAATTTGGAAAATTGTTCATTTTGCCAAGTATATTTGGCAGTTGATAGTAATCAATGTCTGAAAAGATTAAAAAAATAAATAAAAATGTTTGGAAGCGGACGTTGCATTATATTCTTTAATGTTCACGCTGACCATAGCAGGACGTGTTTGTTTGAGTGGCTAGCAACATGTGGTCGGGTCTTTAAGGTCGTGAGTTCGATCACTCCCATCCTGGGCCTGCTCCGCATCTGGCACATCGAGCTAAGTCGGTTTGTTCAGAATAAGGGGTGCCATAAATTATTAACGGTGATAGCTTCCATATATGCCAATAAAAAAAGAATATGCAGGTTAATTGTAATTCAAAGAAATTGTAGGCACGTGCCAATACAACAGAATCTACTGGTTTGGCTCTAATTAAAGGGTGCCATGCTGAACTAGAGAATACGGTCATGTGGGGGTCTTGATCCATTCTTATATTGAGCTAGAGGCATGTAATTTTATTATCCCGTTGCAACGCACGGGCATGTGTGCTAGTTGGTGTAAAAAGAAAATGTGCTAGCTGGATTATTGACTCTAGTGCAACTGGGAGTCTGTTGGAAATATACCCTTGAGGCAATAATATTGTATTGTTTATTTCCACGTTTATGATTAAGAGTTTATATTCTATGCTATAACTGTTATGATTTTGAAATATGTGATTCAGTGGAAAACTAATTAGCACATGTGGAATGATAAACAATAAAACATGATTCCTAGTCTCACCTCTAGGACTAGAAGGTGCTTACGCTGACCACCCAGGCGCGTTCCACTCAATCTCTCACGTCCAAAGAGCGTTCGGAGAATCGTACGATGCCGAGTGCCCATACTTATTCCCGCGTGGTGGTTAGTGCGAAAAGGTCATAGGCCTACTCACATCACATATCCAAACCCGTTAGTGTCTTGGGAGCGCGCAGAGATGATCAATGATCCATGATCTGTGGTCCTGTCGCCCCATATCATGGACTTACGGCAAGGGCGAAGAATGCCCGGTCGTGCCGCGTAATTATCTCGCGGGTACCCTCCAGCTCAACCCGACTCACAAGAGACTGTCAGGAACTCAGGTCCACCTCTACTGGGGTGGTACCGCATGTCCCTCCAGTCCCGCAGAAACAGTAACTCTCGCGGGTACCCTCACGGTCAACCGGACTTCACATTTCTCGCGGGTACCCCTCGGGGCCGACCTGACTTCATCAAGGTTCTGAGGTAAAGTCAAGGTAACCGTGTGTCTGTAACATCAAGGGGGAGACCCGAGGAATCACCCTCGATGGATTCCTACTCGATGTAACCGTCAAGGTGAACTTGGAGGAATCACCCTCGAATGGTTCACACTTGAGGTGTTGCATGACAAAGTCGTCATAGGGAGTGGTGAAGGAGGAATGACCCTCCGGAATCCACGACCAATTAGCTAAACTATAGAGATATCATCAAGAGTGCGTTACGAGGTATCACCCTCGGCACTTGATAGTACCTCTGCAGAGTCGTACAACTAAGAGGGTGTGCGGTGATGTGTGGGTCTCTGCACATCGATCACGTTGATCGAGTCGTCTAGTAACAAAGTGGGGGCAACAGGGACAAGGTGAGGGGCCACTCATGGATCACTAACCAACCTATACTAAGCATATAGGATATTAGGTCAAGTACAAATAGCAGGTTACAAAAACAGGCTATGCATCAGAATAGGAGCTATCGAACAACAGTAGCAAAATCTAATGCAAGCATGAGAGAGAAAGAATGGGCGATATAGGAATGATCAAGGGGGGTTGGCTTGCCTGGAAGCTCTGCTACAAGGGGTTGAACGTCACGGGCATAGTCGTACTCTGGAGCAGCGTCAGTCTCGGTCTCTACCAGAGAGAAGAGGGGGAAGAAACAATAAATATAAAGCAAAAAATGCATCATGATGCATGACATGGCAATATGCAGTGCTAGGGGTGACCTAACTGAAGGAAATATGCCCTAGAGGCAATAATAAAGTTGTTATTTATATTTCCTTATATCATGATAAATGTTTATTATTCATGCCAGAATTGTATTAACGGAAACTTAGTACATGTATGAATACATAGACAAACAAAGTGTCACTAGTATGCCTCTACTTGACTAGCTCATTAATCAAAGATGGTTAAGTTTCCTAACCATAGACATGGGTTGTCATTTGATGAACGGGGTCACATCATTAGAGAATGATGTGATTGACTTGACCCATCCGTTAGCTTAGCACTGTCGGTGTCAAAACCGGCGGATCTCGGGTAGGGGGTCCCGAACTGTGCGTCTAAGGCGGATGGTAACAGGAGGCGGGGGACACGATGTTTACCCAGGTTCGGGCCCTCTCGATGGAGGTAATACCCTACTTCCTGCTTGATTGATCTTGATGATATGAGTATTACAAGAGTTGATCTACCACGAGATCGTAGAGGCTAAACCCTAGAAGCTAGCCAATGGTATGATTGTTGTTGTCCTACGGACTAAACCCTCCGGTTTATATGGACACCGGAGGGGGCTAGGGTTACATAGAGTCGGTTACAGGGGAGGAGATCTACATATCCGAATCGCCAAGCTTGCCTTCCACGCCAAGGAGAGTCCCATCCGGACACGGGACGAAGTCTTCAATCTTGTATCTTCATAGTCCAACAGTCCGGCCAAAGGATATAGTCCGGCTGTCCGAGGACCCCCTAATCCAGGACTCCCTCAGTAGCCCCTGAACCAGGCTTCAATGACGATGAGTCCGGTGCGCAGATTGTCTTCGGCATTGCAAGGCGGGTTCCTCCTCCAAATATTCCATAGAAGATTTTGAACACAAGGATAGTGTCGGGCTCTGCAAAACAAATTCCACATACCACCGTAGAGAGAATAATATTTCCACAAATCTAATCTGCTGACAGCTTTTCATAACGTGACATTCTGCCGTAGTCTGGTCATGACGAACCGTTTTTTCTGAGCCTGCCACTGCACGTGTTGCGAGGCGGTTTTATTGGCACGTCCTGTCGAAGCAGAGATCGTGTCCCTCTTTTCACGGGATTCTCATCAATACGGGTGTGGGTAACCCAATCGTGCCTGCTGGTATGACTCCTCGATTTTAGGCAAGTTCCAAACGGCCACGCGGAGGACGCTTGATATTCACCCTCTTTATAAAGGGGCCAAGGCCTGTCCTTTTCTTCTCGCGCTCGATCCTTCCCTTCCCCCCACCTTGAATTCCAACACTCAAAGCTCGGGCTAAGCACTTCGGACCTTTAATCATGTCCGGATCCAACCTTCAAGGCCGATGGATGGCCTCCTCAGACACAGAGGAGGACATCAAGAAGCTAAGAGAAGCCAGGTATCGGACCGCCGAAATCTCACACAGGCTGCCTGCTCAAGGGCAGGTCATCCCCACTCCCGAACCCAACGAGAGTGTCGTATTTATTTCCCACTTCCTCTAAGGGCTAGGCTTTAGTCTTGATCCCTTTGTTAGAGGGCTTATGTTCTACTACGGGCTCAATTTCCATGATCTGGCTCCGGATTCCATCCTTCACATATCGTCGTTCATCGTCGTGTGTGAAGCCTTCCTCCGCATCACCCCACACTTCGGCTTATGGCTCAAGACCTTCAATGTGAAGCCGAAGATGATTGAGGGGCGACACGCAGAGTGCGGAGGTGCCATAATAAACAAAGGCGCCGATGCTCCATGGCAAAAGGGTTCCTTCCCGGAGACATCCAAGTTATGGCAGCGGGAGTGGTTTTACATCACCGCCCCCGAAGCGCTAAGTGGGTAGCTGCCCCCGC
Source organism: Triticum aestivum (assembly GCF_018294505.1). Lineage (NCBI taxonomy): Eukaryota > Viridiplantae > Streptophyta > Magnoliopsida > Poales > Poaceae > Triticum > Triticum aestivum. The sequence continues at coordinate 619,974,536 of NC_057799.1, read as the reverse complement.
CTTCCGTCTGGGCCCTCCGCCACAATTGGCGTCATGGGTCAACAAAGGGCTGGACTGGGGGCCAGCTAATGATGTGCCGACATTGCAGAGCCGCATTCGAGATCTCTTCAAGGGAGATGTCAGCCTTGTCAAGGTAATGCAAGTCATGCTAGTTCGTCGGGTCCTGCCATGCCAACGTCGATCTCTCCGTATGTGGGAGTTCAACCCGGAAGGACCGCAAACTATTCAGCAATTCTTTGGCGCGATGCTCGAAGAGATGTATGGATTGTTCTTCAGATCACGAATAAAGTGTCCGGACACCAGCGAGTATGCGGGTCTGAACTGCAATCGTCCAGGCACCCATGTAAGTAATTCCGCGGCCGAACATGTTGTTTTTTAATTTATCACAACATCATTCTGAAAAGTCGGTCTTTGACCAGGACTGGATAAAAAAGGCGAAGATGATCAGGTGTTCGGCCCCCCTTCCCGAAGGCTCACCGGATCCTGTACTAGCCAGGATGCTTGAGCTTGCGCCTTATCAAGCGCCATCAGGGGAAGATAAAGGGAGGAATAAAGAAGCCGAAAGCGGGCCTCACTCATTATGCATCCAAACCGGGGGAATTAGTGCCTCCGCGAAGGAGGATAACCGGGGAGAAGAATCTAAAATTCCCTCTCCCCAAGGAAGGAAGAGGGCCGCCTCTGAAGACTTGGAAACAATGGTTTCCAAACGAGGGAAGAAACCTTTGTCAGGGGGCCCTGCCCCGGAGGGCATCCTTACCGCACAGTGCCCGCAAGGGGACCAGCCCTCCACCGAGCTGTAAGTAAACAAAAGCACTTTATAGTAAATATATCTTACTTTATTTCCGAGGACAATAACCGAGACGTGTGTCTTGTAGTTCAGATCGTAGCCCTTCTCGACAGAGTTCGTCTTCGGGGGATCTTCTTCCGGAGATGATGGAGAGCAAAACGCCTCCCCGTGCCTCCCTGCCTCATGAGGCGAACGACCCTGAGGTGTCGTCACGGAGGATTTCTCCTGACCCGCCAAAGCCAGAAGATAACCCTTCGGCCACCCGAAGTCCAGTGTATTCGGCTCCTAAGGAGAGCCACAAAAAGAATCCGAGACTGTCGGGCGCACGACCGGACGCACTGATGAGTCTTCTGGAGCAAGCGGCTATCTCGGAGGCGCATCGTACTCTAATGGGTACGGTGTTTGAGAGAATTTCATCCGCCGAAAGTGGGTTGCATGAAGCTTTTATGAGCCTGTTGAGAGGCTTTGAGGTACGCAAAATAATATGTATATTTTTTACGGTACTGCACACGCTAGGTGTGCCCTATGCAGATAGTAGCCCCTGAGACTCTGGTTGCTGTCGAAAAAGGCGGCAAACAGAGGATCATAGTCCCAGGTAATGATCATGCCGCTTTCATGTGCAGGAGGCTGAGGGTCCGGTGGCCAGCCGGACTGGAGAGTTTGCCGAACTGAAGCGGCAACTTGATGCGGCGGATGCCGACATCGTGCTTGTAAACAGGCGGCTTGACGAGGCATAGGGTATGTATTCTCCGGTGGTCAACATATATTAAGAGGAGCATGATGCTAGTATCTATAATATGTTGTAACTGCAGATGGAGCTGCCGCCGTGGAGACCCTTCGGGCGGAACTTACCCGAGCCAAGGAGCAAGCCAGGAGGAGTGATGCGGCCGCCCTAAAGGCGGTCGAAGAGCTAAGAGCCGAACAGGCTGCGCATTGCCAGAGCAAAGAGGAAATAGCCAAGATGGTTGTTGAGCTGAAAGATGCCGCCGACCGTTATGAGCTTCTTGAAAAGGAAAGCAAAACGAAGACGGCAGACCTGGAGAAAGCCATGGTAGCAGCCAAGGAAGCCCGCTCTAAAATCAGAGCGGCGAAGGAGGAGCTACGTCAAGCCGGAGATATCGCGGCTGGGAAGCTCTTTTTGTTGCGGACGAAGTTCGGAGATCCTAAGTATGCCCTTCTGGATCAATTATGGAGTTCTGCAGACGCGTACTTGGATTTGGCAGCGAGTGCTGCTGATGCGACCGAGTTTTTCAAAGATCAAAAAGATCACGAAGTGGAAAAGTTGTTCTGGTCGCAGTTCAATGTCCCAGTGCGTCCGCTGCTATTAAATGAGCAAATGGCCGAGTGGGCCGAGCTCCATAGGTTGTCCGGGCTTGCCATGAGGTATGTTGTGGATCATCTTTGGCCGGAAGGACCAAGGCCGAATAGTTATTTTGGCTTAGTGCAACGATTCCTTGGTGCTGTGCCGCATATCGATGCTGTGAAGAGGTCGGCGTGCATAGAGGGTGCGTGGATGGCTCTTGCCCGTGTCAAGACATACTGGGCAGAGATGGAGGCCACCGCTATTGCAACCCAGAATCTGGCCGTAGGCTAGGTTTCGGCCGAGCACTATTTTGAAGAAGTCCTAGAAGGTGCTCGTTTAATAGAGGCTCAGTGCCCGAAGAATGTCATGTTCGAGTGACATGTATCCTGATTGTAAAAACAATGCTATTTGAATTATAAAGGTTGTGTTTATACTTTTGCCTGAAAGTATTATGATGCCTCCTGTGCGGCCGTTTATGTATATATATATATATATATATAACCTGAAAGTTTGCAGTCGTCGGCTTCAGCCCCCACGCATATAATGCGGGGGTGTTCGCAAAGGCGCATGTTCACACTTGATCCAACGTCTTGGTCCATTAAGGAGGTGGTAGCGGGGCGAACGAGGCAATCGGACTATATTGCTTTAACACTTTCACTGAACCATAGGAGTTTGACAGTGGGGCTACTATATAGCCCCTGGTACTTCCGCGCTCATCCGAGTACGGGGCGCGTACGTACATGACCGGGAAAACCGGCCCTTCGTTAATGCGGAGGAATCCCGAAGATTTTGCTAAGTCATCGAGTGGTTGACCAGTCTCGCGCCTTATCATGACAGTCAGTTTTCGGCTTTCTCTACTGAGGTGCTCATCCGGATAAACCGGGGCACAATTGCAGTAGTTCTCCCAGTGCCACCTTAGCCGATAGAGCGGAACGTAAGGTAGCAAAACGCGGGAGCCGGGCAAACCCAACATTTGACCAAAGACATGATTCGGAGCTGGTGCATATGAGGCCAAACTCGCGATGCTGAACACTCCCTAAGGTGTTCGGTCTTTACAACGTGTACCGCTGAGTAACGCCCTTGATAATGGACCCTAAATTTCTAGGTACGTGCATTAGTCTCACGTGGCGAAATGCCAACAACGCCAGCCTCCCTCACGGTTGTGTTAGGTATCCGGGGGGTCAAGCAACAAGAGACAGTAAGAAAGGTTTACACAGGGTCTTAATCTAAAAAGAAACCTTTGAGCGGGGCCCTGCTGCACGTCTGCGCCTGTGTCTCCATTGTGCCGTATCCTGGAAGGGTGTAGCACGATTGTCATTTGTAAAAGAAAAAAACTTAGATGAAAGTCTTCGTGCGAAAAACTGATTATTCTCATTAAAATTCAATCTAAATGAGGTAAAGCCGAACTGTAGTTGTTTTTTCATGCGAGAAGCCCCTGGTACCGCCTATGGGGTATATCCATCAAACCAATCTCAGGTTTATCTAAGCTATTACAGCTATTGGTGCGCCAGACTCGTCTAGCCGTGTCCGCGGTCTTGACGATCGACCATTTATTCTGGTTGGAGAGGCCATTTAGTGTTCAGCTGCTAAAGCCTCCACATGTTCTTCCTCGCATAAGGAACGCTCAGTGTTTCCGCTAACTATGATGATGCCACGTGGACCGGGCATCTTAAGCTTAAGAGAAGCGTAATGCGGTACTGCATTAAAACGAGCGAAGGTTGTTCTTCCGAGTAGTGCTTGATAGCCGCTTCGGAATGGAGCGATGTCGAAGGTTAACTTTTCACTTCGGAAGTTGTCGGGAGAACCAAATACAACCTCTAGTACTAGAGAGCCCGTACAGCGGGCCTCTGGGCCTGGTATTACTCCTTTAAAGGTAGTATTGCTTTGGCTGATTCTTGTCGGGTCTATCCCCATTTTGCGGACTGTGTCCTGATATATCAGATTAAGACTACTGCCGCCGTCCATGAGGACTTGGGTGAGATGGTATCCGTCGATTATTGGGTCTAGCACCAAGGCAGCCAATCCTCCGTGCCGGATACTAGTCGGGTGATCCCTGTGATCAGAGGTGATCGGGCGGGCCGACCAAGGGTTGAACTTAGGGGCGACGGGCTCTACGGCGCATATGTCTTGGAGTGCGTGTTTGCTCCTTCTTTTTGTTACGTGAATCATTTTCACTGTTTTGACCTCTGGTGGGAATTTTTTCTGTCCCCCAGTGTTTTGCTGGCGAGGCTCATCCTCGTCTTCACTTGGTGTCTCTCTCCCCTTGTGTTCGGCGTTTAGCTTGCCGGCCTGCTTGAAGACCCAGCATTCTCTGTGGGTGTGATTTGCAGGTTTATCGGAGGTGCCATGAATCTGACATAATTTGTCTAGAATCTTGTTTAGGCTGGACGGTCCATCTCTGTTGCCTTTGAAAGGCTTTTTCCGTTGACCGGGTCGAGAGCCCCTAAATCCGGCGTTTACTGCCATGTTGTCTGGGCTGTCTTCGTTATTTTGATGCTTGCTTTTACTGCGTCATGGTTTTCCATTGCCATCCCTGACTTCGGATGTGCCTGGATCGCTGGTGCTACTACGGGCCAGCCAGCTATCTTCGCCCGCGCAAAAGCGGGTCATAAGGCTTGTTAGGGCTGCCATTGTCCTCGGTTTTTCTTGGCCGAGGTGTCTGGCGAGCCATTCATCCCGGACACTGTGCTTAAAAGCTGCTAAAGCTTTGGTGTCCAGGCAATCGACGATTTGATTCTTCTTAGTGAGAAATCTGTTCCAAAGCTTTCGGGCTGACTCTCCGGGCCGTTGAATTATATGACTTAAATCTTCTGCATCCGGAGGTCGGACATAGGTCCCTTGAAAGTTAGCCCTAAAAGCATCCTCAAGTTCCTCCCAACTTCCAATTGAATTTTCGGGGAGGCTCTTCAGCCAGTGCCGAGCTGGTCCTTTCAACTTGAGGGGCAAGTATTTGATGGCGTGGAGATCGTCTCCGCGAGCCATATGGATATGGAGGATGAAGTCCTCAATCCATACCCCAGGGTCTGTCGTTCCGTCGTACGCCTCTATGTTCACGGGTTTGAATCCCTCTGGGAATTCGTGATCTAGCACCTCATCGGTGAAGCATAGGGGATGCGCGGCACCCCTGTACTTGGACGTGTTATGACATTCTGACGGTTGTAGTGTTTGGTTTTGATTCTGTGCCGGAGCGCGCTTCCTAGATCCGTAGATGGACCTGGTCATACCGACGTCGTTAGCCGCCCTATCGCGGCCACGGGGTGGTCGATCCGGCTGATTGGCCGTTTTATTTTTCGGCTGTGTGGGCTCTAAAGCCTCGTCATCGAATTCAGGCAGCAGCTTGCGCTTTGGATAGCTCTTTTTGTGGCGACTGCCACCGTACTTTTCTGCAGTGTCGAGCACTTTGTTCCATCTACTGTTGAGTGTATTTTGCGCGGCCTTGAGCCTTTGCTTCTGCTTCTTTAGACTCCTCGCGGTGGCAAGAAGCCTTCTATGGAGGTTCTCTTGTTCCAAATGCCTTTCCGGGATGATGTGTGCATCGTCGTCCGGACTGTTTTCCTCTCTGGAGAGAGGTTGATGTGCTTTATCCTCGGCGTCGCCGTGATCAGACAGCGGCTCCGTACTATCTTCGCCGTCCGCTGGCTCATCCTGCTCTGTCGCTGGGTCCGTGAGGTCGTTGTTTCCTCTGGAGTCGACCGGGGTATTATTTTTTCTTGCGCTGTTATCGCTGTTTTTGCCGAGGCGGGATTTGGAGCGGCGCCTACGCCGTCGCTTTGGTTGCTTCTCGAGGGAGCTATCCTTCGCTGCATCCTTCCATTCCTCGTCATTGTTCTCTTTGGGTGTATCCACCATATATATATCGTGTGATGAAGTGGCTGTCCAGCGCCCTGTGGGCGGTGGTTCCTGTTCCTCTCCTGCATCGTCGTCCATACCGTCGATGTCTTCGGAGGCGAAATCAAGCATGTCGGTTAATTCATCGACAGTGGCTATTAAGTGGGTGGTGGGTGGGGAACGAATTTCTTCGTCGTCTGCCTCCCACTCGAGCCGGACATAGTTCGGCCAAGGGCCTCCTGACAAGGAGAGAAACCTTAATGAATTTAGCACATCACCAAAGGGCGAGTGCTGAAAGATATCCGCGGAGGTAAACTCCATGATCGGCGCCCAATCAGATTCGATAGGCATGGACGCAGGCGGTTCGGGGCCTGTGGCCGGGGACGAATCCGAGGATCCGGCGACACAGGTCTCATAGGGGGTGAAGTCAGTATTCGGCTCTATCGCCACTGAGTGTGTGGCCTCCGAGGCGGGGTCCATCCACCCGCCCTCGGATGGCGCCATCGACTCCAGATCAAGGGCCGGAGTAGCCACAGGTGTGATCTCCCGAACACCGTCCGACGGCAGAGCTAAGTCATGCTCGTCGTGACTGTGCGGCGCACCTGGCATAGGCTCGAATCCGTCAAAGATCAAGTCTCCGCGGATGTCGGCAGTGTAGTTTAAATTTCCAAACCTGACCTGACGGCCGGGGGCGTAGCTCTCGATCTGCTCCAGATGGCCAAGCGAGTTGGCCCGCAGTACGAAGCCGCCGAATACGAAGATCTGTCCGGGGAGGAAAACCTCACCCTGGATCGCATCGTTGCCGATGATCAAAGGAGCCATCAAGCCTTGTGGTGACGGCACAGTGGACCTCTCAATGAAAGCACCAATGTCGGTGTCAAAACCGGCGGATCTTGGGTAGGGGGTCCCGAACTGTGTGTCTAAGGCAGATGGTAACAGGAGGCGGGGGACACGATGTTTACCCAGGTTCGGGCCCTCTCGATGGAGGTAATACCCTACTTCCTGCTTGATTGATCTTGATGATATGAGTATTACAAGAGTTGATCTACCACGAGATCGTAGAGGCTAAACCCTAGAAGCTAGCCTATGGTATGATTGTTGTTGTCCTACGGACTAAACCCTCCGGTTTATATAGACACCGGAGGGGGCTAGGGTTACACAGAGTCGATTACAAGGGAGGAGATCTACATATCCGAATCGCCAAGCTTGCCTTCCATGCCAAGGAGAGTCCCATCCGGAGACGGGACAAAGTCTTCAATCTTGTATCTGCATAGCCCAACAGTCCGGCCAAAGGATATAGTCCGGCTGTCCGAGGACCCCCTAATCCAGGACTCCCTCAAGCACTATGATCGTTTAGTTTGTTGCTATTGCTTTCTTCATAACTTATACATGTTCCTATGACTATGAGATTATGCAACTCCCGAATACCAGAGGAACACTTAGTGTGTTATCAAACATCACAACGTAACTGGGTGATTATAAAGATGCTCTACAGGTGTCTCCGATGGTGTTTGTTGAGTTGGCATAGATCGAGATTAGGATTTGTCACTCCGATTGTTGGAGAGGTATCTCTGGGCCCTCTCGGTAATGCACATCACTATAAGCCTTGCAAGCAATGTGACTAATGAGTTAGTTCCGGGATGATGCATTACGGAACGAGTAAAGAGACTTACCGGTAACGAGACTGAAATAGGTATGATGATACCGACGATCGAATCTCGGGCAAGTAACATACCGATGACAAAGGGAACAACGTATGTTGTTATGCGGTTTGACCGATAAAGATCTTCGTAGAATATGTAGGAACGAATATGAGCATCCAGGTTCCGCTATTGGTTATTGACCGGAGATGAGTCTCGGTCATGTCTACATAGTTCTCGAACCCGTAGGGTCCGCACGCTTAACGTTCGATGATGATCGGTATTATGAGTTTATGTGTTTTGATGTACCGAAGCTTGTTCGGAGTCCTGGATGTGATCACGGACATGACGAGGAGTCTCGAAATGCTCGATACATAAAGAATGATATATTGGACGATGTTATTCGGACAACGGATGAGTTCCGGGGGTCACCGGATAAATATCGGAGTGCCGGAAGGGTTATCGGAACCACCGGAGAAGTAATGGGCCTTATTGGGCCTAGGGGAGAGAGAGAGAGGGGCAGCCAAGGGCTGGCCGCGTGCCCCCCCATGGGCCTAGTCCGAATTGGACTAGGGGGAGGGGCGGTGCCCCCTCCTTCCTTCTCTTTCCCCTCTCCTTCCTTCTTCTCCTAGTAGGAGTAGGACTAGGAAAGGGGGGAATCCAACTCCCACTAGGAGTAGGATTGCCCCCCTTGGACGTGCCCTATAGGGCCGGCCGGCCTCCCCCTTGCTCATTTATATACGGGGGAAGGGGGCACCCTAGGACACACAAGGTGATTGTTTAGCCATGTGCGGTGCCCCCTCCACATATTTCCACCTCGGTCATATCGTTGTAGAGCTTAGGCGAAGCCCTGCGTCGGTAACTTCATCATCACCGTCAACACGCCGTCGTGCTGATGAAACTCTCCCTCGACCTCAGCTGGATCTAGAAGTTCGAGGGACGTCACCGAGCTGAACGTGTGCAGATCACGGAGGTGCCGTGCATTCAGTACTTGATCGGTTGGATCGCGAAGACGTTCGACTACATCAACCGTGTTACTTAACGCTTCTGCTTTCGGTCTACGAGGGTACGTGGACACTCTCCCCGCTCGTTGCTATGCATCTCCTAGATAGATCTTGCGTGATCGTAGGAAATTTTTTGAAATACTGCGTTCCCCAATAGTGGCATCCGAGCCAGGTCTATGCGTAGATGTTATATGCACGAGTAGAACACAAAGAGTTGTGGGCGATAATAATCATACTGCTTACCAGAATGTCATACTTTGATTCGGCGATATTGTTGGATGAAGCAGCCCAAACCGACATTACATGACCGCGTTCATGAGACTGGTTCTACCGCCGTGCTTCGAACACAGGTGGCTAGTGGGTGTCTGTTTCTCCAACTTTAGTTGAATCAAGTGTGACTACGTCCGGTCCTTGTTGAAGGTTAAAACAGCAAACTTGACGAAAAATCGTTGTGGTTTTGATGCGTAGGTAAGAACGGTTCTTGCTAAGCCCGTAGTAGCCACGTAAAACTTGCAACAACAAAGTAGAGGACGTCTAACTTGTTTTTGTAGGGCATGTTGTGATGTGATATGGTCAAGACGTGATTATATAAATTGTTGTATGAGATGATCATGTTTTGTGACACAGTTATCGGCAACTGGCAGGAGCCTGATAACCCACAAGTATAGGGGATCGCAACAGTTTTCGAGGGTAGAGTATTCAACCCAAATTTATTGATTCGACACAAGGGGAGCCAAAGAATATTCTCAAGTATTAGCAACTGAGTTGTCAATTCAGCCACACCTGGATAACTTAATATCTACAGCAAAGTATTTAGTAGCAAAGTAGTATGATAGTAGTGGTAACGGTAGCAAAAGTAATATTTTTGGGTTTTGTAGTGATTGTAACAGTAGCAATGGAAAAGTAAATAAGCGAAGAACAATATGTGAAAAGCTCGTAGGCATTGGATCGGTGATGGAGAATTATGCCGGATGTGGTTCATCATGTAACAATCATAACATAGGGTGACACAGAACTAGCTCCAATTCATCAATGTAATGTAGGCATGTATTCCGAATATAGTCATACGTGCTTATGGAAAAGAACTTGCATGACATCTTTTGTCCTACCCTCCCGTGGCAGCGGGGTCCTAATGGAAACTAAGGGATATTAAGGCCTCCTTTTAATAGAGTACCAGAACAAAGCATTAGTACATAGTGAATACATGAACTCCTCAAACTACGGTCATCACTGGGAGTGGTCCCGATTATTGTCACTTCGGGGTTGCCAGATCATAACACATAGTAGGTGACTATAGACTTGCAAGATAGGATCAAGAACTCACATATATTCATAAAAACATAATAGGTTCAGATCTGAAATCATGGCACTCGGGCCCTAGTGAGAAGCATTAACCATAGCAAAGTCATAGCAACATCAATCTCAGAACATAGTGGATACTAGGGATCAAACCCTAACAAAACTAACTTGATTACATGATAGATATCATCCAACCCATCACCGTCCAGCAAGCCTAGGATGGAATTACTCACGCACGGCGGTGAGCATCATGAAATTGGTGATGGAGGATGGTTGACGATGACGATGGCGACGGATTTCCCTCTCCGGAGCCCCGAACGGACTCCAGATCAGCCCTCCCGAGAGGTTTTAGGGCTTGGCGGCGGCTCCGTATCATAAAACGCGATGAATCCTTCTCTCTGATTTTTTTTCTCCCCAAAAGTGAATATATGGAGTTGGAGTTGAGGTCGGTGGAGCGTCAGGGGGCCCACGAGGCAGGGGGCGCGCCCCCACCCTCGTGGACAGGTGGAGGCCCCCTGACGTGGATTCTTCTTCCAGTATTTTTAATATTTTCCAAAAATAAGTTCCGTGGAGTTTCAGGTCATTCCGAGAACTTTTGTTTCTGCACATAAATAACACCATGGCAATTCTGCTGAAAACAACGTCAGTCTGGGTTAGTTCCATTCAAATCATGCAAGTTAGAGTCCAAAATAAGGGAAAAAGTGTTTGGAAAAGTAGATACGACGGAGACGTGTCAACTCCCCCAAGCTTAAACCTTTGCTTGTCCTCAAGCAATTCAGTTGATAAACTGAAAGTGATAAAGAAAAACTTTTACAAACTCTGTTTGCTCTTGTTGTTGTAAATATGTAAAGCCAGCATTCAAGTTTTCAGCAAAGATTATAACTAACCACATTCACAATAACTCTTAGGTCTTATGTTTACTCATGTCAATGGCATAATCAACTAGCGAGCAATAATAATAAATCTCGGATGACAACACTTTCTCAAAGCAATCATAATATGATATAACAAGATGGTATCTCGCTAGCCCTTTCTGAGACCGCAAAACATAAATGCAGAGCACCTTTAAAGATCAAGGACTGACTTGACATTGTAATTCATGGTAAAAGAGATCCAATCATAGTCATACCCAATATAAATTAATAGTGATGGATGCAAATGACAGCAGTGCTCTCCAGCTGGTGCTTTTTAATAAGAGGGTGATGACTCAACATAAAAGTAAATAGATAGGCCCTTTGCAGAGGGAAGTAGGGATTTGTAGAGGTGCCAGAGCTCGGTTTTAAAGCAGAGATAAATAATATTTTGAGCGGCATACTTTCATTGTCAACATAACAACCGAGAGATGGCGATATCTTCCATGCTACACACATTCTAGGCGGTTCCCAAACAGAATGGTAAAGTTTTTACTCCCCCTCCACCAACAAGCATCAATCCATGGCTTTCTCGAAACAACGAGTGCCTCCAACTAGCAACAGTCCTAGGGGGAGTTTTGTTTGCAATTATTTTGATTTAGTTTGCATAAAGCATGGGACTAGGCATCCCGGTGACCAGCCATTTTCTCGTGAGTGAGGAGCGGAGTCCACTCCTCTTGAGAAACCCGCCTAGCATGGAAGATACGGACAGCCCTAGTTGATACATGTGCTATTCGAGCATACAAAACAGTATTTCATTTGAAGGTTTAGAGTTTGGCACATACAAATTTACTTGGAACGGCAGGTAGATACCGCATATAGGAAGGTATAGTGGACTCATATGTCATAACTTTGGGGTTTAAAGGATTGGATGCACAAGCAGTATTCCCGCTTAGTACAAGTGAAGACTAGCAAAAGACTGGGAAGCGACCAACTAGAGAGCGACAACAGTCATGAACATGCATTAAAATTAATAGACATTGAGTACGAGCATGAGTAGGATATAATCCACCATGAACATAAATATCGTGAAGGCTATGTTGATTTGTTTCAACTACATGTGTGAACATGTGCCAAGTCGAGTCACTTAAATCATTCAAAGGAGGATACCACCCCACTATACCACATCACAACCATTTTAATAGCATGTTGGCACGCAAGGTAAACCATTATAACTCATAGCTAATCAAGCATGGCACGAGCAACTATAATCTCTAATTGTCATTGCAAACATGTTTATTCATAATAGGCTGAATCAGGAACGATGAACTAATCATATTTACAAAAACAAGAGAGGTCGAGTTCATACCAGCTTCTCTCATCTCAGTCAGTCCATCATATATCGTCATAATTGCCTTTCACTTGCACAACCGAACGATGTGAATAATAATAAGAGTGCACGTGCATTGGACTAAGCTGGAATCTGTGAGCATTCAATAAACAGGAGAAGACAAGGCAATATGGGCTCTTGGTTAAATCAACAATAATGCATATAAGAGCCACTTCAACAATTTAATCATGATCTTCTCCTATCGACCCCCAAAGAAAAGAAAAGAAAAGAAAAGAAAGCTATTTACACGGGAAAGCTCCCAACAAGCAAAAGAAGAACAGGAAACCTTTTTGGGTTTTCTTTTTAATTAATACTACTACAGCAATAAAAGTAAACTAACTAAAAGCTACACTAATTTTTTGGTTTTTCTTAAGGTTTAACAAACACACAAGAAGAAAGCAAGAAAAAGAAAATAAACTAACATGGATATTACAGTGAAAGAGTATGAGCACCGACATCTAGCAATGAGTGTGTGAACATGAATGTAATGTCGGTGGGAAATACGTACTCCCCCAAGCTTAGGCTTTTGGCCTAAGTCGGTTTATTGCCACGGATGGCCTGGCGGATATCCATAGTTGTAGCTGGGGTCGTACTGTGATGAAGAAGACTCTGACTGCCACTGGTTGGCAATCATCTCCGGGTCCCAATGGTAGTTAGACTGTCGTGGAGGTTCAAATTGTGGTTCCGACTCCGTAGCTGGTGTAGGGTTCCGGTAGGCGTGAATGGCCGCCAACGGAACGAGATAAGGACTGATTGCGTTGGTCGCGGAGGAAGTCGGTGAGGTCTGCATTCTCAGCCAATTCATAAAAATCATCATAAATCCCGGCTTCTCTCAAGAAATCATTGGAAGGCCGTTCACATGGCCGGACCTCCGCAGTGCGAGGCAAATTATATTTGGGCCTCTGTGCTTCTTCACTTTGCTTTTCCTTCGAGCTTCGGCTCGATGAGCCCCTCAAAAATCTCTTCATTATTTCCTGAAAATTTCTGATTTTTTTAGTAACTTCAAATAAAAGTGACCAAAGCTCAACAAAATTGATAGCAACTACTCCTACAAGTGCCTAGAGCCTATATCATGCATTAGAACTACTTGGAACCATATAAATTTGACATGCAAGCTCAAGAACATGGTCACCTAGGCAGCACAAATTTGCAATGAATAGAACACTAGAACAAAAACTAATTGGACCAATGGAGGAGTCACATACCAAGGAACAATCACCCAAAGCAGTTTTGTGAGAGGTGCTTTGAGCAAGGGGATCAAAAATCGCAGCAAAATGAGCTAGAAACTCGTGCTTGAGCTGGATGGTGATTTTTTTGGGAGGAAGAAGAAGTGTGTGGGTGCAGGAATGAGTGGAGGGGAGCCACCATGGGCCCACGAGGGGGGGCCCAGGGGCGCGCCCTCCACCCTCGTGGCCAGGTGCTTGCCCCTCCTGCTGTGTTCTCAGTGCCAGATATTCTCAAATATTCCAGAAAAAATCATATTCCATTTTTCAGGGCATTTGGAGAACTTTTATTTTTGGGGTATTTTTATATTGCACGGATAATTCAGAAAACAGACAGAAAAATACTATTTTTTACTTTATTTCAACTAAATAACAGAAAGTAGAGAGAGAGTACAGAATGTTGTGCTTCTAGTTTCATCCATCTCATGCTCATCAAAAGGAATCTACTAACAAGGTTGATCAAGTCTTGTTAACAAACTCATTCCGGATAACATGGAACCGGAGAAATTTCGAATAACACTATGTTACCTCAACGGGGATATGCACATCCCCAATAATAAGAATATCATATTTCTTTTTAACAGTACGAAGAGGAAATTCAAAACCTCCAAAAATAATTGATGGATTTTTTCCAATAGAATTTATACTATGAACTTGAGGTTGTTTCCTCGGAAAGTGTACCGTATGCTCATTGCCATTAACATGAAAAGTGACATTGCCTTTGTTGCAATCAATAACAGCCCCTGCAGTATTCAAAAAAGGTCTTCCAAGAATAATAGACATACTATCGTCCTCGGGAATATCAAGAATAACAAAGTCCGTTAAAATAGTAACATTTGCAACCACAACAGGCACATCCTCACAAATACCGACAGGTATAGCAGTTGATTTATCAGCCATTTGCAAAGATATTTCAGTAGGTGTCAACTTATTCAAATCAAGTCTACGATATAAAGAGAGAGGCATAACACTAACACCGGCTCCAAGATCACATAAGGGATTTTTAACATAGTTTCTTTTAACGGGCATGGTATAGTTGGTACTACTGGATCTCCTAGTTTCTTAGGTATTCCACCCTTAAAAGTGTAATTAGCAAGCATGGTGGAAATTTCAGCTTCCGGTATCTTTCTTTTATTAGTGGCAATTTATTTCATATGCTTAGCATAAGGATTCATTTTGAGCATATCAGTTAATCGCATACACAAAAAGATAGGTCTAATCATTTCAGCAAAGCGCTCAAAATCCTCATCATCCTTTTTCTTGGATGGTTTGGGAGGAAAAGGCATGGGTTTCTAAACCCATGGCTCCCTTTCTTTACCGTGCTTCCTAGCAACAAAGCCTCTCTTATCATAACGTTGATTCTTTGATTGTGGGTTATCAAGATCAACAGCAGGTTCAATTTCTACATCATTATCATTGCTAGGTTGAGCATCAACATGAACATCATCATTAATATTATCACTAGGTTCATGTTCATTACCAGATTGTGTTTCAGCATCAGAAATAGAAATATCATTTATTCTCAGGTGTTTCAGCAATAGGTTCACTAGAAGTATGCAAAGTCCTATCATTTTTCTTTTTCTTCTTTTTAGAAGGACTAGGTGCATCTAAATTATTTCTTTGAGAATCCTGCTCAATTCTCTTAGGGTGGCCTTCATGATACAAAGGTTCCTGAGTCATTTTACCAGTTCTAGTAGCCACTCTAACAGCATAGTCATTATTCTTACTATTCAATTCATTGAGCAAATCATTTTGAGCTTTAAGTACTTGTTCTACTTGAGTGGTGACCATAGAAGCATGTTTACTAATGAGTTTAAGTTCACCTTTAACTCTAGACATATAATCATCCAAGTGTTCAAGCGTATCGGAATTATATTTCAATTGTCTACAAAAATAAGCATTAAAGTTTTCTTGTTTAACAATAAAATTATCAAACTCTTCTAAGCATTGTCTAGCAGACTTATAGTGGGGAATATCACCTTCATCAAATCTATAGAGAGAATTTACCTTTACTACCTGTGTCCGGTTATCAAGACCATGAATTTCTTCAATAGGTGATGGATTAAGATCATATGTTTCTTCAACAGGCGGTAAATTTAGATCATGTATTTCTTCAATAGGAGGTAAATTCTTAACATCTTCAGCTTTAATACCCTTTTCTTTCATAGATTTCTTTGCCCCTTGCATATCTTCAGGACTGAGAAATAGAACACCTCTCTTCTTCGGAGTTGGTTTAGGAGTAGGCTCAGGAGTTGGCTCAGGAAGTGTCCAATTATTTTCATTTGTCAACATATTATTCAATAAAATTTCAGCTTCATCCGGTGTTCTTTCCCTGAAAACAGAACCGGCACAACTATCCAGTTAATCTCTGGAAGCATCGGTTAGTCCATTATAAAAGATATCAAGTATTTCATTTTTCTTAAGAGGATGATCAGGCAAAGCATTAAGTAATTGGAGAAGCCTCCCCCAAGCTTGTGGGAGACTCTCTTCTTCAATTTGCACAAAATTATATATATCCCTTAAAGCAGCTTGTTTCTTATGAGCAGGGAAATATTTAGCAGAGAAGTAATAAATCATATCCCGGGGACTATGCACACAACCAGGATCAAGAGAATTAAACCATATCTTAGCATCACCCTTTAATGAGAACGGAAATATTTTAAGGATATAAAGGTAGCGAGATTTCTCATCATTAGTGAATAGGGTGGCTATATCATTTAATTTAGTAAGATGTGCCACAACAGTTTCAGATTCATAGCCATAAAAAGGATCAGATTCAACCAAAGTAATTATATCAGGATCAACAGAGAATTCATAATCCTTATCAGTAACACAGATAGGTGAAGTAGCAAAAGCAGGGTCAGGTTTCATTCTAGCAATAAGAGATTGCTGCTTCCATTTAGCCAATAACTTCTTTAGATCATATCTATCATTGCAAGCAAAAATTTCTTTAGCAACTGCTTCATCCATAACATAGCCCTCAGGCACAACAGGCAATTCATATTTATTAGGGGAAGAGTCTTCATCATCACTTTCATCAATATTATCAATAATTTCATTCTCTCTAGCCCTAGCAAGTTGTTCATCAAGAAATTCACCAAGTGGCACAGCAGTATCAAGCATAGAAGTAGTTTCATCATAAGTATCATGCATAGCAGAAGTGGCATCATCAATAACATGCGACATATCAAAACGAATAGCAGAAGCAGGTTTAGGTGCGCAAGCTTACTCAAAACAGAAGGTGAATCAAGTGCAGAGCTAGATGGCAGTTCCTTACCTCCCCTCGTAGTTGAGGGATAGAATTTTGTCTTAGCGTCTTTCAAGTTCTTCATAGTGACCAGCAGATATAAATCCCAAGTGACTCACAGAATAGAGCTATGCTCCCCGGCAACAGCGCCAGAAAATAGTCTTGATAACCCACAAGTATAGGGGATCGCAACAGTTTTCGAGGGTAGATTATTCAACCCAAATTTATTGATTCGACACAAGGGGAGCCAAAGAATATTCTCAAGTATTAGCAACTGAGTTGTCAATTCAGCCACACCTGGATAACTTAATATCTGCAGCAAAGTATTTAGTAGCAAAGTAGTATGATAGTAGTGGTAACGGTAGCAAAAGTAATATTTTTGGGTTTTGTAGTGATTGTAACAGTAGCAACGGAAAAGTAAATAAGCGAAGAACAATATGTGAAAAGCTCGTAGGCATTGGATCGGTGATGGAGAATTATGCCGGATGCGGTTCATCATGTAACAATCATAACATAGGGTGACACAGAACTAGCTCCAATTCATCAATGTAATGTAGGCATGTATTCCGAATATAGTCATACGTGCTTATGGAAAAGAACTTGCATGACATCTTTTGCCCTACCCTCCCGTGGCAGCGGGGTCCTAATGGAAACTAAGGGATATTAAGGCCTCCTTTTAATAGAGTACCGGAACAAAGCATTAGCACATAGTGAATACATGAACTCCTCAAACTACGATCATCACCAGGAGTGGTCCCGATTATTGTCACTTCGGGATTGCCGGATCATAACACATAGTAGGTGACTATAGACTTGCAAGATAGGATCAAGAACTCACATATATTCATAAAAACATAATAGGTTCAGATCTGAAATCGTGGCACTCGGGCCCTAGTGACAAGCATTAAGCATAGCAAAGTCATAGCAACATCAATCTCAGAACATAGTGGATACTAGGGATCAAACCCTAACAAAACTAACTCGATTACATGATAGATCTCATCCAACCCATCACCGTCCAGCAAGCCTACGATGGAATTACTCACGCACGGTAGTGAGCATCATGAAATTGGTGATGGAGGATGGTTGATGATGACGATGGCGACGGATTCCCCTCTTCGGAGCCCCGAACGGACTCCAGATCAGCCCTCCCGAGAGGTTTTAGGGCTTGGCGGCGGCTCCGTATCGTAAAACGCGATGAATCCTTCTCTCTGATTTTTTTTCTCC
Source organism: Triticum aestivum (assembly GCF_018294505.1). NCBI lineage: Eukaryota > Viridiplantae > Streptophyta > Magnoliopsida > Poales > Poaceae > Triticum > Triticum aestivum. The sequence continues at coordinate 619,956,737 of NC_057799.1, read as the reverse complement.
CCGAAAGTGAATATATGGAGTTGGAGTTGAGGTCGGTGGAGCGTCAGGGGGCCCACGAGGCAGGGGGCGCGCCCCCCACCCTCGTGGACAGGTGGAGGCCCCCCTCACGTGGATTCTTCTTCCAGTATTTTTAATATTTTCCAAAAATAAGTTCCGTGGAGTTTCAGGTCATTCCGAGAACTTTTGTTTCTGCACATAAATAACACCATGGCAATTCTGCTGAAAACAACTTCAGTCCGGGTTAGTTCCATTCAAATCATGCAAGTTAGAGTCCAAAACAAGGGCAAAAGTGTTTGGGAAAGTAGATACGATGGAGACGTATCAGAGCCATATGGTTGTCGCTTTATTGTATGAAATGCAATCGCCATGTAATTGCTTTACTTTATCAGTAAGAGGTAGCGATAGTCGTAGAAGCAATAGTTGGCAAGACGACAACGATGCTTCGATGGAGATCAAGGTGTCAAGCCGGTGACGATGGTGATTATGACGGTGCTTTGGAGATGGAGATCAAAGGCACAAGATGATGATGGCCATATCATATCACTTATATTGATTGCATGTGATGTTTATCCTTTATGCATCTTATTTTGCTTAGTACGGCGGTAGCATTATAAGATGATCTCTCACTCAGTTTCAAGGTACAAGTGTTCTCCCTGAGTTTGCACCGTTGCTACAGTTCGTCGTGCCAAGACACCACGTGATGATCGGGTGTGATAAGCTCTACATTCACATACAACGGGTGCAAGCCAGTTTTGCACACGTATAATACTCGAGTTAAACTTGACGAGCCTAGCATATGCAGATATGGCCTCGGAACACTGAGACCGAAAGGTCGAGCGTGAATCATATAGTAGATATGATCAACATAGTGATGTTCACCATTTAAAACTACTCCATCTCACATGATGATCGGAAATGGTTTAGTTGATATGGATCACGTGATCACTTAGATGATTAGAGGGATGTCTATCTAAGTGAGAGTTCTTAAGTAATATGATTAATTGAACTTTAATTCATCATGAACTTAGTCCTGATAGTATTTGCATAACTATGTTGTAGATCAATAGCTCGCGATGTAGCTCCCCGTTTATTTTTTGATATGTTCCTAGAGAAAAATAAGTTGAAAGATGATAGTAGCAATGATGCAGACTAGGTCCGTGACCTGAGGATTATCCTCATTGCTGCACAGAAGAATTATGTCCTTGATGCACCGCTAGGTGACGGGCCTATTGCAGGAGCAGATGCAGACGTTATGAACGCTTGGCAAAGCTCATTATGATGACTACTTGATAGTTTAGTGCACCATGCTTTACAGCTTAGAACCGAGACTTCAAAAACGTTTTGAATGCCATGGAACATATAAGATGTTCCAAGAGCTGAAATTTGTATTTCAGACTCATGCCCGAGTCGAGAGGTATGAGACCCCTGACAAGTATTTTGCCTACAAGATGGAGGAGAATAGCTCAACCAGTAAGCATGTGCTCAGAATGTCTGAGTACTACAATCGCTTGAATCGAGTGGGAGTTAATATTCCAGATAAGATAGTGATTGACAGAGTTCTCTAGTCACTATCACCAAGTTACTAGAACTTCGTGATGAACTATAATATGTAAGGGATGACAAAAATGATTCCCGAACTCTTCGCGATGCTGAAATAAGTGAAGGTAGAAATCAAGAAAAGCATCAAGTGTTGATGGTTGACAAGACCACTAGTTTCAAGTAAAAGGGCAAGGGAAAGAAGGGGAACTTCAAGAAGAATGGCAAGCAAGTTGCCACTCCCATGAAGAAGCCCAAAGATAGACCCAAGCCTGAAACTGAGTGCTTCTACTGCAAAGGAAATGGTCACTGGAAGTGGAACTGCCCTAGATACTTGGCGGATAAGAAGGATGGCAAAGTGAACAAAGGTATATTTGATATACATGTTATTGATGTGTACTTTACTAGTGTTTATAGCAACCCCTCAGTATTTGATACTGGTTCAGTTGCTAAGAGTAGTAACTCGAAACGGGAGTAGCAAAATAAACATAGACTAGTTAAGGGTGAGGTAGTGATGTGAGTTGGAAGTAATTCCAAGGTTGATAAGATCACCATCGCACACTCCCTTTACATTCGGGATTAGTGTTGAACCAAAAATAAATGTTATTTGGTGTTTGCGTTGAGCATGGATATGATTGGATCATGTTTATTGCAATACGGTTATTCATTTAAGTCAAAGAATAATTGTTGTTCTATTTACATGAATAAAACCTTCTATGGTCATACACTCAATATAAATGGTTTATTGAATCTCGATCTTAGTGATACACATATTCATAATATTGAAGCCAAAAGATGCAAAGTTAATAATGATAGTGCAACTTATATGTGGCACTACCGTTTAGGTCATATTGGTGAAAAGTGCATGAAGAAACTCCATGCTGATAGACTTTTTGGAATCACTTGATTATGAATCACTTGATACTTGCAAACCATGCCTCATGGGAAAGATGACTAAGACTCCGTTCTCCGGAACAATGGAGCGAGCAACTGACTTATTGGAAATAATACATACTGATGCATGCAGTTCGATGAGTGTTGAGGCTTGCGGCGGGTATCGTTATTTTCTAACCTTCACAGATGATTTGAGCAGATATGGGTATATCTGCTTGATGAAACATAACTCTGAAACATTTGAAAATTTCAAAGAATTTCAGAGTGAAGTGGAAAATCATCATAACAAGAAAATAAGGTTTCTGCGATCTGATCGTGGAGGTGAATATTTGAGTTATGAGTGGTCTTCATTTGAAACAATGTGGAATAATTTCGCAAATCACGCCACGTGGAACACCACAGCGTAATGGTGTGTCCGAACATCATAACCGTACTTTATTAGATATGGTGTGATCTATGATGTCTCTTACCGATTTACCACTAGCGTTTTGGGGTTATGCATTAGAGACAACTGCATTCACGTTAAATAGGGCACCGTCTAAAAATCCGTTGAGACGACACCGGATGAACTATGGTTTGGCAAGAAACCCAAGCTGTCGTTTCTTAAAGTTTGGGGATGCGATGCTTATGTGAAAAAGCTTCAACCTGATAAGCTCGAACCCAAATTGGAGAATGTGTCTTCATAGGATACCCAAAGGAAACTTTGGGTACACCTTCTATCACAGATCCTTTCTAGAGAAGTAGTTTCTCTCGAAAGAAGTGAGTGGGAGGAAAGTAGAACTTGATGAGGTAATTGTACCTTCTCTCGAATTGGAAAGTAGCTCATCACTGAAATCAGTTCCAATGATGCCTACACCAATTAGTGAGGAAGTTAATGATGATGATCATGAAACTTCAGATTAAGTTACTACCAGACCTCGTAGGTCAACCTGAGTACGACCCGCACCAGAGTGGTACGGTAATCCTATTCTGGAAGTCATGTTGCTAGACCATGATGAACCTACGAACTATGAGGAAGCGATGATGAACCCAGATTCCGACAGATGGCTTGAGGCCATGAAATCTGAGATAGAATCCATGTATGAGAACAAAGTGTGGACTTTGGTGGACTTGCCCGATGATCGGCAAGCCATTGAGAATAAATGGATCTTCAAGAGGAAGACAGACGCTGATAGTAGTGTTACTATCTACAAAGCTCGACTTGTCGAAAAGGGTTTTTGACAAGTTCAAGGTGTTGACTACGATGAGATTTTCTCACTCGTATCGATGCTTAAAGTCTGTCCAAATCATGTTAGCAATTGCCACATTTTATGAAATCTGACAAATGGATGTCAAAACTGCGTTCCTTAATAGATTTATTAAAGAAGAGTTGTATATGATACATCTAGAATGTTTTGTCAATCCTAAAGGTGCTAACAAAATGTGCAAGCTCCAGCGATCCATCTATGGACTGGTGCAAGCATCTCGGAGTTGGAATATACGCTTTGATGAGTTGATCAAAGCATATAGTTTTATACAGACTTGCGGTGAAGCCTGTATTTACAAGAAAGTGAGTGGGAGCACTACAGCCTTTCTGATAAGTATATGTGAATGACATATTGTTGATCGGAAATGATGTAGAATTTTCTGGAAAGCATAAAGGAGTGTTTGAAAGGAGTTTTTCGAAGAAAGACCTCGGTGAAGCTGCTTACATTTTGGGCATCAAGATCTATAGAGATAGATCAAGATGCTTGATAAGATTTTTCAATGAGTACATACCTTGACAAGATTTTGAAGTAGTTCAAAATGGAACAGTCAAAGAAGGAGTTCTTGCCTGTATTGCAAGGTGTAAAGTTGAGTAAGACTCAAAACACGACCACGGCAGAAAATAGAAAGAGAATGAAAGTCATTCACTATGCCTCGGCCATAGGTTCTATAAAGTATGCTACGCTGTGTACCAAACCTATTGTGTACCTTGCCATGAATTTGGCAAGAGGGTACGATATTGATCTAGGAGTGGATCACTGGACAACGGTCAAAATTATCCTTAGAAGACTAAGGAGATATTTCTCGGTTATGGAGGTGATAAAGAGATCGTCGTAAAGAGTTGTGTCGATCCAAGCTTTTACACCAATCCGGATGACTCTGAGTCTCAATCTGGATACATATTGAAAGTGGGAGCAATTAGCTAGAGTAGCTCCATGCAGAGCATTGTAGACATAGAAAATTTGCAAAAGACATACGGCTCTGAATGTGATAGACCCATTGACTAAGCTTCTCTCACGAGCAAAACATGATCAGCACCAAGACTCCATGGGTGTTAGAATCATTACTGTGTAATCTAGATTTTTGACTCTAGTGCAAGTGGGAGACTGAAGGAAATATGCCCTAGAGGCAATAATAAAGTTGTTATTTATATTTCCTTATATCATGATAAATGTTTATTATTCATGCTAGAATTGTATTAACCAGAAACTTAGTACATGTGTGAATACATAGACAAACAGAGTGTCACTAGTATGCCTCTACTTGACTAGCTCGTTAATCAAAGATGGTTAAGTTTCCTAACCATAGACATGAGTTGTCATTTGATGAACGGGATCACATCATTAGATAATGATGTGATTGACTTGACCCATCCGTTATCTTAGCACTATGATCGTTTAATTTCTTGCTATTGCTTTCTTCATAACTTATACATGTTCCTATAACTATGAGATTATGCAACTCCCGAATACCGGAGGAACACTTAGTGTGCTATCAAACGTCACAACGTAACTGGGTGATTATAAAGATGCTCTACAGGTGTCTCCAATGGTGTTTATTGAGTTGGCATAGATCGAGATTAGGATTTGTCACTCCGATTGTCGGAGAGGTATCTCTAGGCCCTCTCGGTAATGCACATCACTATAAGCCTTGCAAGCAATGTGACTAATGAGTTAGTTACGGGATGATGCATTACGGAATGAGTAAAGAGACTTACCGGTAACGAGATTGAAATAGGTATGATGATACAGACGATCGAATCTCGGGCAAGTAACATACCGATGACAAAGGGAACAACGTATGTTGTTATGCGGTTTGACCGATAAAGATCTTCGTAGAATATGTAGGAACCAATATGAGCATCTAGGTTCCGCTATTGGTTATTGACCAGAGATGAGTCTCAGTCATGTCTACATAGTTCTCGAACCCGTAGGGTCCGCACGCTTAACGTTCGATGACGATTGTGATACGTCTCCAACGTATCTATAATTTTTGATTGTTCCATGCTATTATATTATCCACCTAGGATGTTTAATATGCATTAATATGCTATTTTATATGATTTTGGGACTAACCTATTAACCTAGAGCCCAGTGCCAGTTTCTGTTTTTTCCTTGTTTTTGAGTATCGCAGAAAAGGAAAACCAAACGGAGTCCAATTGACCTGAAATTTGACGGATATTATTTTTGGACCAGAAGAAGCACACAGAGTATCGGAGATGGGCCAGAAGAGTCCCGAGGCACCCACGAAGGTGGGGGGGCGCCCTACCCCCTGGGCGCGCCCCCTACCTCGTGGCTGCCTCGGAGACCCCCCTGACTTGTCCCCGACGCCAAAACCTCTTATATATACAGAAACCCCCAGAACATAACCTAGATCAGGAGTTCCGCCGCCGCAAGTCTCTGTAGCCACCAAAATCCAATCGGGACCCTGTTCTGGCACCCTGTCGGAGGGGGGATCCCTCACCGGTGGCCATCTTCATCATCCCGGCGCTCTCCATGACGAGGAGGGAGTAGTTCACCCTCGGGGATGAGGGTATGTACCAGTAGCTATGTGTTTGATCTCTCTCTCTCTCTCGTGTTCTTGATTCGGCACGATCTTGATGTATCGCAAGCTTTGCTATTATAGTTGGATCTTATGATGTTTCTCCCCCTCTACTCTCTTGTAATGGATTGAGTTTTCCCTTTGAAGTTATCTTATCGGATTGAGTCTTTAAGGATTTGAGAACACTTGATGTATGTCTTGCATGTGCTTATCTGTGGTGACAATGGGATATTCACGTGATCTACTTGATGTATGTTTTGGTGATCAACTTGAGGGTTCAGTGACCTTGTGAACTTATGCATTGGGGTTGGCACAAGTTTTCGTCTTGACTCTCCGGTAGAAACTTTGGGGCACTCTTTGAAGTTCTTTGTGTTGGTTGAATAGATGAATCTGAGATTGTGTGATACATATCGTATAATCATACCCACGGATACTTGAGGTGACATTGGAGTATCTAGGTGCCATTAGGGTTTTGGTTGATTTGTGTCTTAAGGTGTTATTCTAGTATGAACTCTATGATAGATTGAACGGAAAGAATAGCTTCGTGTTATTTTACTACGGACTCTTGAATAGATCGATCAGAAAGAATAACTTTGAGGTGGTTTCGTACCCTACAATAATCTCTTCATTTGTTCTCCGCTATTAGTGACTTTGGAGTGACTCTTTGTTGCATGTTGAGGGATTGTTATATGATCTAATTATGCTATTATTGTTGAGAGAACTTGCACTAGTAAAAGTATGAACCCTAGGCCTTGTTTCAACGCATTGCAATACCGTTTGTGCTCTCTTTTATCAATAGTTACCTTGCTGTTTTTATACTTTTAGATTACAAAAACCTATATCTACCATCCATATTGCACTTGTATCACCATCTCTTCGCCGAACTAGTGCACCTATACAATTTACCATTGTATTGGGTGTGTTGGGGACACAACAGACTCTTTGTTATTTGGTTGCAGGGTTGTTTGAGAGAGACCATCTTCAACCTACGCCTCCCACGGATTGATAAACCTTAGGTCATCCACTTGAGGGAAATTTGCTACTGTCCTACAAACCTCTGCACTTGGAGGCCCAACAACGTCTACAAGAAGAAGGTTGCGTAGTAGACATCAGATTAGCATTATGAGTTTATGTGTTTTGATGTACCGAAGGTTGTTCGGAGCCCCGGATGTGATCACGGACATGACGAGGAGTGTCGAAATGGTCGAGACATAAAGAATGATATATTGACGATGTTATTCGGACATCGGATGAGTTCCGGGGGGTCACCGGATAAATATCGGAGTGCCAGAAGGGTTATCGGAACCACCGGAGAAGTAATGGGCCTTATTGGGCCTAGGGGAGAGAGAGGGGCAGCCAAGGGCTGGCCGCCCCCCCCCCCATGGGCCTAGTCCGAATTGGACTAGGGGGAGGGGCGGCGCCCCCTCCTTCCTTCTCTTTCCCCTCTCCTTCCTTCTTCTCCTAGTAGGACTAGGAAAGGGGGGAATCCAACTCCCACTAGGAGTAGGATTGCCCCCCCTTGGATGCGCCCTATAGGGCCGGCCGGCCTCCCCCTTGCTCCTTTATATACGGGGGCAGGGGGCACCCTAGGACACACAAGTTGATTGTTTAGCCGTGTGCGGTGCCCCCCTCCACATATTTCCACCTCGGTCATATCATTGTAGAGCTTAGGCGAAGCCCTGCGTCGGTAACTTTATCATCACCGTCAACACGCCGTCGTGCTGATCAAACTCTCCCTCGACCTCAGCTGGATCTAGAAGTTCGAGGGACGTCACCGAGCTGAACGTGTGCAGATCACGGAGGTGCCGTGCATTCGGTACTTGATCGGTTGGATCGCGAAGATGTTCGACTACATCAACCGCGTTCCTTAACGCTTCCGCTTTCGGTCTACGAGGGTACGTGGACACACTCTCCCTGCTCGTTGCTATGCATCTCCTAGATATATCTTGCATGATCGTAGGAATTTTTTTTGAAATACTGCGTTCCCCAACACTAACGCAGTGCTACGCATTACATACGAAGGGGGAAAACATCTCAGAATATTTTCCTGGCGTTTGGCAGTTTTCGGACAGATGAATCGGAAGGGAAGGATTCAGGTTCATCATGCTAGAGGCATGTGACAGATGAGTGGATAACATATTCGGATTCGTTATATTTTTCTGAGCAACTTTCGAACGGGGAGAGCTTGCCGCCTCGATTGGGATTACTGGGCAAACGAGCGAGGCGGACACCGGCGTTCGGGTGAGGTCAGTACATCGGGACGACACGCAAACGGGTGGCAGAAGCTTCTAACCAGGGGCTACGCGTTGCGGCGAAGCCGTTGGGCACACGCAGGTGACCAAGCGAGGCGGCGGTGCCTTCGGTCGACTCGGGATCACGCACTAGAGGTCGGAATCGATAGCGATAGGAGAGGGCAAGTTGGGAGCAGTAGGAGGGAGATGACCCGGGGTGTTGGGCCGGGCCGCACTATGCACTAGGCCCAGTGCTCCGGGGCCTTTTTCTTTTTCTTCTATTTTCATTTTTGTTTTCTTTAATTAGTTTCTGTTTTACATTTATTTTCAATAGCATTGGAGTTTTATAGAATATAAACTTGATCTAATAATTATAATTCAATATTACACACTGCCAAAAAAAGTTTGGGAGCTATTTAATTTAGTTTGGAATTTTTTATAATTTTAAAAGCAATTAAAATATTGTTTGGGCCCCTGTTTTAACTGTTTTAGGGCATTTGAATACTTTATAAAATGTTGGTCTATTCATGAAAATTACTCAGTGATTATTTTCAATATTATGCACATTTTGGTTTTACTGTTTGAGAAAATATTTTATTTGATTTTATTTTAAATTTGAAATTGAATTCGGTTTGGATCAACGTGAGGTTTGGAAAATTAATTGTGATGACATGGTACCATTAGTGTGTGGTTACTCTATCTTAACTACCGGGGTGTTACAAAGAGCCACTAAGGAGACTGAGTGTTCTTCTTCTACAAGGGCAAGGATCACTGGAAGACCTACTGCTACAAATATTTGGCTGAAAAGAAGAACAAAAATTCTGTATCGTCCGGCAAACTTTTCTAAAATACAAGATGAGATTTTTTTAGGCACAATGACTTTGTCAAATATATGATGCAAAAATTGGAATATATGATCAATATTTTTTTAAAGCCTAATGAGCATTTTACGACATGATGACCATATTTTCAGTGCACTTAAAAGAATAACTTTTTAAAATACATAAGAACAATTTTTTATATCCATGGAAATTTTTTTGCACGTAAAATAATAAGTTTTTTAATGACGCAATTGATTTTTGAGCGAAGTATGTTGCTCGCTTCTATTGTATTTTTTGAGGAAATCCATTGCTATCTTATTTTTCAGAAACAACAAGAACTTTATTCTTTCTCAAAACCATTACAACTACATTGCTTTGGATTCAAGATCTTTTTTTTTTTTGCAAAGTAACTCTCACAATTAAAATTTACAATGAAATCTCTTGGAGACATCTTCTCTGTGGTATCAATCTTTGAAATACTGCCAAGACTTCAATAAAGAGGCTGCAATTGGACTGAAGAAAGGCTACTACTACTCATTCATCTGCACGAACTTGATTACCATTAAAGGGTTCTAAAAGTCCCTTGGTTGCCCATCCAAAACGATAAAAAAAAGTCATGAGCGAGGAGATACACGTTCTAGCCGTGTCGTTGGGCAAGCCCAGTATCCACACGTAGTAGGCATGCTTCGCTACAAGCTATGAAACGGGAATAACTAACTAAGGGTTAACACCATTTGGGGGCATCCATGGCTCACTTTTGGTGGCATGGGAGTGTGCCAAGTGGTGCATACAGCTGCCGCCACAAGTCATATGTTGGCAACTATTTCTGAATTTTTTTTTTATGTACGTATTTTCGGATTTTAGATAATTTTTTCAGTTTTCTTGGTTTTTGCCTGATTTCCCTTAGGTTTCAAAGAATTTGTTCACGGAATAATAATATTATGTGCTTCCGCGCATAGCACTGATTTACTCGTGGAAGTGTGCTTCAAAAAGGGAAAGCCACAACTTGTGCTTCCAGAAAAAAGGTGCAAAACTACATCCGTGCTTTCAGACTCCGGTTTTTTCTTCCTTTTTTGCACAAACATATTTTTTCTGGTTTCATTCTTTTAGATTTTGTTTTTTCAGTAATCTTTTCTTCTTTTAGTTTTCTTTCTTTTGTTTTTTGGTGTTTTTGATATTTTTTTGTGAGAAAAGATCGTCAAGGGCTATTAACATGGGATCTAATTTCCAAGATCTCTACGCGAGAAATCCAACAATTAAAAGGCTTTATCATTTGGATACATAGTTCAAGAGATAACATGTATAGAAAAGGGAATCTATGAGAAGAAGGGAAGCTCCCAGGTTACGACAAGTGACGCATGCAGTGAGCCATTTGTCAAACCAGAAAAGGTGGAGGAATTGCTACATCACAGGTTATCATGTAAAGCATTCTATCTAGCGCTTAGAGCGCCAGTTATAGGCTTTTTTGTATGGGGCGCACTCCAAGGCTACACTAGTACATGGGCCAGCCCGATAAAGCTTTCAATTGTTCCAGGTTTTGGTAGTTTTCGGTTGGGTTGGGAAGCTTCTAGAAGTTCCTGGTTGGTTTTTTGTTATTTATTTATTTTTTGGTTGGTTTTCTGTTTTCAGTTTTCAGGTATGCAGCGGTAAGGAGGAGTGGGATTTTTTCAATTTTGCAAACATGTATTGGAAATGTGAACATTTTTTGAAAACACGAATATTTATTCAAATGTATGAACATCTTTTACAAACATGAACATTTTCTTCAAATCGGCAAAAAGTTGAAAATGCAAACACCTTTTCAAATTTAAAAACATCTAGTCAATTTAAAAAAAAAGAGAAGGAAAATAAAAATTTAAAATAAAACGAAAGGAAAGTTTGAAAATAAAAATAAAAACGGAAACCACAAAACCATAGAAAAAGGGATCGCTTTTTGTGAGTAGGGGATCTGTACACCGTGCTTCTTTTTTGGAACATACATATATGCCTGACTTTTCTACATTTTCTCCATTGTGTGCAGCCTACACCCTGGATATTCAGTGGCCCATCGTGTCTTCTGTTGGATTATGTCCATTTTGTTATCGATTTTGAAATATTGCATTGCGCGTTAGAACAAGCATTTCTTCCAGTGAACACCTCCGCACACTACAGGTTGCAGTAATATACTCCACGACGATATTGAAATTGATTGATGATACGTCGACAGAATTACATATACTAGCTACACAAGTAATTTCTTGGTGATCCCACATAAAATTGTTCTATATGTGCAGTACTGTGCAGGATAGCGGTTGCTCCCCTGGTGGTACTGTTCTTCCTATCCCACAAATACTGGACAACAAGGATCACAATCGGTGTCATTGAGAAGTTCCTACTGATGCAACAAATGATCGGGCCGACAAGGTATTTTTTAGACGAAAAACAGCAAAGTTGCTGATTTCATTCATTAAGATCGGTGGAAACACCCCTCGAGAAAAAAATACTAATTTTTAGCAAAGAAGCCGTAGGAAAAAAATAAAGACAAAGTGCTATACAAATGTACAGTTGAATAGAAATCTTAGAACTATCCCATGCATCTCCTGTTTGCTGTTGTAGTTGCCAGTGCTTTTAACCACCAGCCCAAGATGTGATCTCCATCAGCGCAAGGCAGAAGATTATATGAGAATCTATACAAGGTTAGACAGTATCCCCAGATTCCAGCAGTGAAGGGGCAATTGCAGAGAAGGTGCATGCCATCTTCAATCCCAAGATGACATAACTGGCCGGTTGGATCATGTGGCCAGCCACGCTTAGCAAGATTGTTGGCAGTTAAACACTTATCTTGTACAAACAGCCATTTGAGTGTAACTACCATGGATCGATGCCAGAAGTCGATGTACTCACGCAACACCTCAATCCCAGGGTTTCTCTTCAGCAAGGTTGCCCACCTCCTATTTGTGAGACCTTCAGCCAAAGAAATTTTCCTGCTCTTGCTATGCTTGTATAAGTTGGGGAAAGAAATAGAGGGGATCTCGCCGCTTAACCAGTGATCATGCCAAAATGACACCTTGGTCCCACTGCCAATCTTGATGGTGGTGCTAGCAATAAAGAGTGCCTTAAAATGTTTGTCAATCGGTAGCTGCAGCCCTTGCCATGGTTTATCCGGTTCAGTGGCACTCTGCCATAACCAGCGGACTTTGAGGGCTCTTCCCTGAGCATACAGGTCAGGAATGCCCAGCCCTCCAAAATTAATTCGGGAGCAGACTAGGGACCAACGGACAAGACACTTGCCTCCACACACGTTGTCGGAACCTGCCCATAAGAATGCCCGATGGAGTTTGTCAATTTGCTTAATCACCCACTTCGGTTGGTGCACTGCCAGCAGGAGGAAGATGGGCATGGCCGAGGAAGAAATCCACCTAGCCTTCCAGGAAGCGATCTTCTTAATCAACTTTTCAAGCAGCTCTTGGAAATCAGCAAGTCTCAACCTTCAATCTGACAGAGGCATCCCGAGATATGTGCAGGGGAAGCTAGATAACTGGCAGCCGAGGGCCAATTGCAAAGGAGAAATGTCCAGCCCTCCACACCGAATAGGAAGGATCTTGCTCTTGGACAAGTTAGTTATGAGCCCGGTAGCATTACCAAATGAGCTCTTTTACGGTACCCTGGTACTCCCAAACGACACCCAGGAGTACCATGCAGATCTGGCCGTTCGCACGGAGGGGCAAGGAAGTCATTTCCCAAAGTGCAGTCCGCTTGGCAGTTTTGACTTTTACACGCACAGTCAGTCGAAAGCCCAGCACGGTCGATATGTGAAGGAAAAAAAAAACACTCGATCTAAATCCATTTCAGTCGCGATAAGGCCGCGCAGCACCGAGGTGCCGCCGTCGGACACCCCCGCTCGGGGCCGACGTGCGCCGGTCCACACCCCGAGCGCCGCCGTCCGACATCACCGCGAGCCACCGTCGTTCGCCGTCCGGAGATTGCGGCCGTCCGACATCCCCGAGCGCCGCCGTCCGACACCACCGCGCGCCACCGCCGTTCGCCGTCCAGCCGTCGGACCCCGAGCGCCGCCGTCCGACACCACCGCGCGCCACCGCCGTTCGCCGACCAGATCGACGTTCTTCGACCCCGCCATCCGAGTCCTGCCTCGACGTTCTTCGACCCCGCTTCCCGAGTCCTGCCCTCGCCATCCCTCCAGCGGTTCCTGCTGCCGCCACCTGCCGACGCGCCCGCACGCCGACAATCGCCCGCCGGATAATTAGAGAACAGGTTCGTCGCCCGTTTTTCTCCAGCCATATCTTGCAATCTGTATGGATACATGACCAATAAATTGATCTTTATCAGAGTATACAGTTATACAGTGTCACTCGTACTAGTTGAAATCGTGGATCACCTTCAATTTGCGTCAGATCAACTAGAATGTCATAAAGGGTGACACTGGTATAATGAATGTTGCAATGTATATAGAAGACAGGTTATAATTCCTCTAGAATTTGTGTTAGTTTTCTGTTTATCTGAAGAATCACCTAAATTCAGACAGTTTGTATGACATTGATAGAATAAATGTGCTAAGTATGATGCTTTAATAATGGCAGGTTTGGAGGATGGATGGTCATAGTGTTAGCTTGGAGGAGATAGAAGAATATCACATGATGGTTAGTCAGATGTTTGCAAGCGAGAACCAAGGTTACGAGCACTACAACAGATATGCAAGAGCAAAAGGTTTTAGTGTCAGATTGGATGACAAGGAGTACGTGAAGGGCACCAGAGAGGTGAAAGCAAGACGTTTCTGCTGCTCTAAAGAAGGGCACCGATTGGAGAAGTACTTTCAAGCGACTGACCAAAAAAGGGAGCCACGGGCGCTGACCCGTTGTGGTTGCAAAGCTATGCTTGAGATCCAACATGATGCAGGCAGGGGTCAGTGGTTTGTTAAGAAGTTTGTTGATGTCCATAACCACCCGCTAGCCGACCCGGACCAATCTGCTTTTCTACGGTCTCACCGTCGGATGAACGATGCTCACAAGGCTGATGCAGTGGAATACGGACTTGGTGGTCTCCGTACGTTCCAAATCATGAATGTGGCTGAGAAACAGCATGGTGGCTATCCTCATGTTGGGTATATTTCCCGAGACCTGTACAATTTCTTCGCCAGATACAAGAAAAAAAGAATCTTAGGCAGGGATGCTGACTTTGTGCTGAACCATATGAGAGTACAGGAAGAACGAGATGCTGAGTTTTTCTTCAAATACACCACGGATGATGAAGGACATCTTCGAAATTTATTCTGGGCAGATTCACAGTCTCAGATTGATTATGAAGCATTCGGAGATGTAGTTGTGTTTGACAGCACTTATCGGGTCAGCCGCTACAATCTCCCTTTTGTTGCATTTGTTGGACTGAACCATCATCGTAGTACTGTTGTTTTCGGGATTGGTGTTGTTTCAGATGAGACCCACAAGTCATACGAGTGGCTACTTCAGACCTTTGTAGAGGCGATGGGTCATAAGGAGCCCATATCTGTTATCACAGATGGAGACTCGGCAATGAGAAAAGCAATTAGGAAGATTTTGCCAAGGACAGACCATCGGCTATGCAGTTGGCACATTGAGCAGAACATGATACGCCACCTGCGTAATCCAATGCTTGATGACTTCAGAAAACTCATATACTGTCGAATGGGAGTTTACCAGTTTGAGAAATCATGGGCTGAGTTCAAGGTGAACTATGAGATCGAAGAGGAGAACGAATGGATGTCCAGAATGTACAAACTTAGGAAAAAGTGGGCCGCAGCTTATACCAAGGGAAGATATTTCTTGGGTATGCAGAGCAACCAGCGTAGTGAGAGTCTGAACTCTAGGCTCCACAATCATCTGGACCGGAAAATGTCGTTGGTTGATGTGGTGGAGCACACTGAGCACTGCATATCACGTATGCGGAGGAACGAGGCCGAGTTGGATGCAATATGTTCGCAGTCAGTTCCTTTCACTAGAATAGATGCTTGCCTGTTGGAGATAAATGTTGCTCGTATTTATACACCAAAAAATTTCAAGATGGTAAGAGATTGTATCCGGAGATCATGTGCATGGGTGATTCAAGAGCAAACAACAGTAAATGACTTGGTCAGGTATGAAGTTGTGTTAAAAGATGGAGCGGAAGGAGGGAGCAGACGTCTGTTCTCTGTAGAGTGTTCTTTTGATGGCTCGTTGATGAATGGTGCCTTCTGTCCTTGCCGTAAGATGGAGTGCGAAGCCATCCCTTGCGCGCACATTTTCGCTGTTCTTGTTTTCGTACGGGCAGCGACCATTCCTCCATGTTGTGTTAGCAAAAGGTGGACAATGGAAGCCAAGGCTGCATTCGTGTCAGTGAGAAATGCAAATACACATGTGTGGTCAGAAGAGATGAGTCGTTACCGTGAACTGAGAAACATAGCTAGTATTGCTCTATTCAAAGTATCAAAAAGCGGGGAGCGTTCACAGGAGGTGAAAGATTATCTCCAAAGTATCATCGATGGGCCCATCGAGAATGATGATAACACCGAGGAGACAACATTTGGTCCTATACCCTCTCACTATACTGCCGCAAGCCATGCTTCAGCGGATAGAGTCCTTGATCCAAAAATAGTCGACACAAAAGGTGCTCCATGCAAGAAGAGAATGAAGCCATTTCACGAGACGTTGAGGGAAACGAACGGGCGGAAGAAGAGAACTAGAAGATGCGGCCAATGTAAAAGTTCCGAACATGACAGGCGCAGATGTCCAGATTTAGGGAAATAAAATTGATAGAAGCACAATACCAAATGTAAGTTGATGTTCATGGCCTATTTATGGATTTGGGTTTGAAGTATGTTTTTTCTTTTTTATATATCATACAATATCATATTTTAACTTATATGCAGAAGGTATACACGCCTGCACCGAAGTTATTTCAGCTGGCACAAGTGTTGTCACAGCAACCAACTGAGCCCCAAGAAGATCGAGAACTATGTTGCCAGTAGACATTTTTATGGACCTGTTAAATCTGTTGGCGTGACAGAGTTTATGAACGTTGTTTTTGTTTGCTTGCAGACTCTTATCACTTTGGTCGTGATACTTGACGACTATTGATTTTTTTTTCATATCTGCTCGGTTTGTTTTGCTATGTATTGGCTCCAGCTTATTTAATGAATTGTAAGCACAAATTTGTGTTCAGTCTAAAAATCAGCTTCGTAGATCCGATTACGAGATATCCGACGATCTGTTTCGTAGATCCGATTTTTACGAGGAGGCGGCCATGTTGGTGGTCCTCGTATGTTTATACCTGAGATTTATTTGGGAGAGAATATAGAACAAATTTTATTTTGGCAGCGGGTGGGCATGCATGTTGTAGGCCCCGCTGCAAGATATGAAAGAATTTTGACTCCAAACGCACGTTGCGTCACGACCGGTCAGTATTTTTGGGGGTTTTCACCGAAGAAATCCTAGAAAATGCATAGAATGTCAGATATCACCGAAACTTGGCATGCGTGCTTGCCATGATGACTCCAGTGTCTGGGAAAATTTGGGTCAGGTTGATGGATGTGGGCAAAAGTGCTTCTAGAATTGCCGTAGCTGCCCACCCGAACGGTCCCGGTTGAACATGGTGTACTTGTTGGCATGCACGAAACGAAACGTAATTTTGGCAGCGGGTGGGCATGCACGTCGTAGGCCCCGCTGCAAGATATGAACGAATTCTGACTCCAAACGCACGTTGCGTCACGAGAGCGGTCAGTATTTTTGGGGTTTTCACCGGAGAAATCCTAGAAAATGCATAGATTGTCAGATATCACCGAAACTTGGCATGCGTGCTTGCCATGATGACTCCAGTGTCTGGGAAAATTTGGGTCAGGTTGATGGATGTGGGCAAAAGTGCTTCTAGAATTGCCGTAGCTGCCCACCCAAACGGTCCCGGTTGAACATGGTGTACTTGTTGGCATGCACGAAACGAAACGTAATTTTGGCAGCGGGTGGGCATGCACGTCGTAGGCCCCGCTGCAAGATATGAACGAATTCTGACACCAAACGCACGTTGTGTCACGACCGGTCAGTATTTTTGGGTTTTCACCGGAGAAATCCCATTTTTATTAATTCTGTGTTCTTCATATTGTCGTGCCATGCTGAATACATCCAAAGTTCGTCACGATAAACGGTGTCAATTTTAATAGAATTATAGCGAGTTTCCTTTAGAAATAGATTAGTTTTTTTACCATGGTTGCAGATTGCGTTCTTCAAAAAAAATCATTCATAACAACAAGAAGATATATATGGTTGCAGATTGCGTTCTTAAAAAAAAACATCATTCGTAACAACAAGAAGATATATATGGTTGCAGATTGCATTTTGCAAAAAAAAAAAACATCATTCGTAACAACAAGATATATATGGTTGCAGATTGAGTTCTTCAAAAAAAAAAAACATCTATATATACACACGCCCATACCGAACCCTTGCGCTCGTATTCATCCGCCGCCGCCGTCGTTTTACTTCGCTTTGATGGCAGAAGAACCATGCTATTTCCCTGCGGCAAGAAAAGCTTCGATGGCATCGGCACAACCTAAAGCATCGCCAGCTTCGCCATATCCTGATGGAAGAAGCAAGGTTCAGGTTAGGCAAACATCATCACACAAACTTTTTCATAGGACGTGTGCACAAGGGTACATTACGGACCTAGATTCATTTTTTTTTCCAGATAATTGTTTACAAAGCTCTACTTAATTTATGCTAGCTTAAAGAGATGAGTATCCCTAGTTATCTGTTACCAAGTTTCAATCTCTTAGATATATTTCTCAAGTTAGATTATTTCCTACTGTTTGTTAGTTTGGCTTAGGCCCCAAGTTTGGTAGATCTATCATGTATAGAGAAGAATCTGGCTTCTTTTTGCCTCCAATAATCGCCATCAACCAAAACTTTGTTAGTCCTAGTAGGGTGGAATACAAACATAGATTTGACTCTTTTTTTAATTTTTCCCATATGAATGACATGTACCTATGTTGTTGTGCCTTTTATCAGCAAGCATCACCTGCCACAAATTCTTCCAGTAAGAAAAGTGGGATTACCGATTCACAGACTACCACACCCAAGCTGCAGAAAGCACAGGTATGTACTAATATATGCCGAAAAATAAAATGTTGTATGATATGGAATTTCTAATTTCGTCATCTTCTAATGTTAGGATGCATCACCCGCCATGGCTTCTGTAAATAAAGCTTCTGTAAACAAAGCGACAACGACTAGAGAGAAGAAGGTATGTATTTTTTTTAAATTGGAACAACACACATAATAATAACTTGACAGTACAAAGCCTCTCTTGATCTTTCATCAATTTATCTAATTAGTACGATATTTACGTACAGGATACAATGTCCTGCTGTCAAGGTGCTATTTATGACCTTCTTTGGATTGTTTGCGATGATAATCAGAGGAAAAAGGTTGCAGAATCTAGTCTACATGGCTTACTACATCTACGTGATATTCAAATTCGTCGCCAAACAGTAAAAAAAACTAGCTGATACTTTCGATCCGGAAGTTGAGGCATTCATTGTGAACAACAAACAGTTAAAGATACATCTGGAAGATGTAGTTAATATCATGGATCTGCCTTCGGCAGGGGGGATTCCTGATATTAAACTTAGGTATGCAGACAAGAAGCTTGAGTCCGAAAGAAAACAGAAACAAGCCCAGCTGTTCAGATTATACGTAAACCCAAAAGAGCAAGCAATCACCTACAAGGGTCTGGTGCAACAAATAAGAGAAAGCAAAGGATCTACGGACGAACACTTCTTGAGGAGAATTGCTTTGTGTGCAATTTGTCGACTGCTATGTCCAAGTACAAAGTCATAAGTTAGTTCAGAATATTTGAACCTTATGTTGGATGATAGTGATGTAAATAAGATAAATTGGGCAACCCTGACACTTGATCACCTCATTGCGAGCTTGAAGCAGTACAAGAACAATAAGCAAACAAATCTTGCTGGCAACCTCGCTCTCTTACAGGTACTACGTAATGACTATTTATTTCCGCGTAACAATGTACTTGAGCTACGGTTTTGCGACTCATTTATTTTGACTATGTTGCAATGCAGGTGTGGTACTGGGAGAAATTTTATGTGAACAAAGTTAAGCACAATATAGATATAGAGTACTCTCCTCGACAGAAGCCTTTGATACAATCGTGGGACAAGGAGAAGGTGGCAAAGAGGGAACATGCCAGCTTCGCCGAGGGAGATGTAAGTAAAGGATTGTGTACATGATCGTGCCACATAATTGAGTTTTACTTTCTTTACTATCATGTACTAACTATTCATCTTATATTATTCAAAATAGATTATTGAGCACCTCATGAGTGACGTGGAGTACGTTCTACACAGACCTGTCTATGCTAGCAATGAAGTACGCGCAATCAGAACCATATTTACTGCATTTTCATACTACAAAACGTATTCTAACTATATTCATCCTTGTATATGCAGGGCCGGACGTTGCAACAAATTCATAGAACTGTGCAAGTAATAGAGAATAAAGTCATTGAGAAAGAATACACGGACGAATACAAGTACTTCAAGCCACTTGTTGACGGTCTAACTGACGTTGAACACAATACAAGCCTGACCAACAGAACCCTGCTTCGTGTTGTCAAGTGTTTGGAGGTAAAGTCTTATTCACTAATGCACAATTTTATGTTGCAAAAATGATGTGTGATAGCAAGCACCACTTATTTCCCATGCAGGCTAATAAGTTCGTTCTCCCCGATATATCAGATGAAGAAATTGAGGTAATTTAAAAGATAGTTTACGTATCTATTTGTGTGTCTTATTGCGTGTTAAACTCTCATTCTCCTTTATGTACAAGCCTTTTTGTAAGAAGGGCAACAAGTGCACATGGCACAAGGGACAACACAAAAGACATGAGGAAGGAGAATCTGAACATGATGAAGACAAAGGAGAATCTGAACATGATGAAGAGCAAAGAGAATCTCGTGAACATGACAGTGAGACACCTGCCAAGCGGCAGCAAGGGCTTTCAGGCACTAATCTAGGTGATGAGGATGATACAAGCAGTAAAGCCAACGGGACGGTGCGTCGGTCAAACAGGAAATCAAAGACCAATAAAGAAGACGAGTATTCATACTATGACCACGAAAAGAGGCAACTCGTGGTATGTCGCAGAAATCGTTGCCTGTCATGTAGTTGTATACCATTGTGCTTTCTTTATAACATAGATAAATCCACCTACTAATTGCAG
Source organism: Triticum aestivum (assembly GCF_018294505.1). NCBI lineage: Eukaryota > Viridiplantae > Streptophyta > Magnoliopsida > Poales > Poaceae > Triticum > Triticum aestivum. The sequence continues at coordinate 619,936,232 of NC_057799.1, read as the reverse complement.
GTCTGAAAGAAACACTACAATGGGTAAACAGACAAGATGATAAAACGCCTTTGGCCCAAATTGCTGAAATAACACTAAAGAAATCAACCCTGCATTCCCTAACAGCCAATAAGTTGCCGGACAACGATGCCAGATATGTGGATTCCTTGGTAAGTATTTCATGCTTCACTTATTACATCTGCACTGAAATATGCACTAATTAGTGCTCACTTGCAATACTAGGCCATTGATGCTGGCATATATATCAATCGCCCACCAGAGTTTGAGTTTGACATAAGAGATGGCAAAAAAATCTTTGTTGAGAGCACAATTAATGTGCAAAAGCTCGTTGCAGATATAGAAAATCACTGTATAGCAAGGAGTTCAAGAATTGACAAGGCTCGTTCGATCGAAAGGATCATTGCGTATCTTGATCATGACATGGTACAGCACAATAACTACCTGCTGAATTTTATTTACTAATTGTTTGGTCCTTGCTCTAACATATATGTTTATGCAGATTTTTTACCCTTGAACTCTGGACCACACTGGTATCTGGCAGCCCTAGATGCGGCAGAAAGAGAAGTTCAGATTCTCAATTCAGCCCCTGGTGTTGGTCCAACAGATGAACTGGATCATGCGGTGAGAATATCCTTTTGTCCTCCTACTACTAGTGCAACTTGTAGGTTATATGCATTACTGAATACCAACAAACACTCTTCAGTTGGAAGCGATAACGGCGTGGTTCCAGAAGGCTGAAGAAAGAATTAAACAACTTCCAAACCCAACAAACTAGCCAGACTTCAACGTGGCCTCATGGAACAAGACGACAATCAAAGGGCTGCCAACCCAGAAAGACGGGTACACACGTTCATCACTATGTTCTTAATTTGTAAACTCGACCAAGGCAATTCAATCCTAATTCATACTTGCAGGAGCTCTTGTGGACTCTACCTTCTCAAGTACATAATGCTTTGGACGGGATCCAAACTATCAAAAACATTTTCAAAGGTGCGCATATTTAGACTATTTCATGGGTGCACTGTACATTACTTCCTTGGTTAAGGAAGTACTTTACATACAGATGGCGTACATTCCAGGATTATTTAACTGTTCACCATTTGTATGCAGAAAGATATAGATATGTACAGGAGACAACTTGCACATGACATACTCAACAGTGACAAAAATTCACTCCGGAAAAAACAGCAGCCAGACCAGACAAAGGCAATTCCTGAAGATGGAGTTTCTACAAAAAAAAGAAAGAGGTCCAGGACGAGCACCAGGAATATATCTACACAGTAGATATGGCTTTCGCATAGACATTCGTCTTAAATCAAACATTCTCCCATTTGCTCAATAATTCGGTTTGTAAGCAACAATTTGATGTTATTTATCCGGCACTTGGTGTGCGACAATTTGCTCAATAATTCAGTTTGTAAGCAACAATTTGATGTTATTTATCCGGCACTTGGTGTGCGACTTCATTATTTGTATTCATGAGTCTCTTTATGTTAACACGGTATCTTGTATTACTACTCATGTTTGGACACTGACCAAATATGCTACCAACATATCCAATACGTCAAGAAAGGATTGTTTTCTGGCCTTGCAGTGAGCTACAAAATAATGGAGAAAACATATTTTCTAACATTGCAAGTTCTTATTTGTTAGAGACATTGAGCTACAAAAAAATGGACAAAACATGGTGTCTATCATGTACTCAACATCATAATCTATTATCTGATTTCACCCATGCTAAAGCAATTACCAAAGATAATGAGAAGGGCTGGGTGATCTTACGAAAAAGCCATCATCTTGACAGAAAAATCCCCTTTCTACACGCTCCGGCGCCCCTAGATGGAGCAGCTGCTGGACGAGCGGAGGTTGAGGGGTGGAGCCAACTCCGGCGCACCTCGATGGAGCAGCTGCACGACGAGCGGAGGTTGAGGGGTGGAGGGCAGCCGGTCGGCGCAGCCACGTGGTTGAGGGAGAGGACAGCACCTGAGGTGGAGAAGGAGGAGGCGTGCGCCTCGCCAAATACGGCCGCGGTGGCTGCCGCATCCGCCGCCGGAGAGGCTCTCGCCGGAGCCGTACGCCGGAGATGGATAAGGCGGAGGCGCCTCGCCAAATACGTCCGCCGTGGCTCTCGCCGGATTTGGAGAAGGCGCCTCCGCCGGAGTTGGAGAAGACGGAGGCGTCCGCCGCCCTCCGCCGGAGATGGAGAAGGGGTGGAGACGAGGGGCCGCCGGAGATGGAGAAGGGGTGGAGACGAGGGGAGATGGAGAACCTCGCCAAATACGTCCGCCGTGGCTCTCGCCGGATTTGGAGAAGGCGCCTCCGCCGGAGTTGGAGAAGACGGAGGCGTCCGCCGCCCTCCGCCGGAGATGGAGAAGGGGTGGAGACGAGGGGCCGCCGGAGATGGAGAAGGGGTGGAGACGAGGGGAGATGGAGAAGGGGTGGAGACGAGGGGAGATGGAGAAGGGGTGGAGACGAGGGGCGAGCGGGGTGGAGACAAGGGGCGAGCGTACGAATGGATTAGGGCGAAAGTTTAGGTTCGGTCCTACTAAAAAAAAGATAATTATAACAGGTGGTGATTACCCTTTTACCCCTGTCACGGAGGTACTCCATCTGTTTCCCGGTTAGTACTCCGTGGGACTGCTGTTGGAGTACCAGATCGCACAGTCCGTTGGATTAAGTAAAATGAACGGTGCCTGATCATTTCGGGGTACAGTAAAGGAGCTCTACCAAATAGCGTCAACACCTTTGTAACCACATCAAAATCATGTAACTCTGGTTTTAAGAAGATGATTACATCATCAACATATATGGAGGCACGGTGCATGATCATTTAGTTACCCAGGGGAGAAAGAATATTACTTCTCTGAGCTTTGTCCATAAGTCTCCCTAATCTGCCCACCACAAGCACAATGAGTAAAGGGGAGAGGGGATCTCCTTGCCGTAGGCCTTTTCGATGGAGAATTTTCTGGGTGGTATTAGAGTATGCAAGAATTCTGGTTGAGGCAGAGTAAAACAGGAATGAGATCCATCCTCTCCATTTTGGCCCAAAGCCCAAAACTTGCAAAGCTTTAACAGAAACTCCCAAGAGACAGAATCAAAGGCCTTGGAAATATCCAACTTGAGCATAACCGATGGTATTTTCTTCTGCCTCAAAGTCTTTGCAATTGCCTCGACATATACAAAGTTATCATGTATGCTTCTTCCTTTAATAAAGTCATTTTGACAAGGGGAAGCCAATTTGTTCTACCAAGGATGAAGTCTTGCAGCAAGGATTTTGGCAACCAATTTAGCAAAGAAGTGAATAAGGCTAATGGGCCTAAAGTCCCGAGGTCTGACAACACCTTGATGTTTGGGCAGCAGAGCAATCACTGCACTATTGAGCAAGAATAAATTTTGAGAATTCAGCCCTTGAAAGTGCTTGAGAGCAGCCATCAAATCATTCTTAACAATGTCACATCACTTCCGAAAGAACGGACCAGTGTATCCATCTGGGCCGGGAGCCTTCTCGGGGTGCAAATCAAAAATGGCCTTTTTAATTTCCTCTTCTGAAAAAGCAAGCTCAAGGGGAGAAAGATAACAGACAGGCAGCTCGAGAGCATCTAAATTCAAGGAGATATCTCTGGGCTGATAGGTACCAAGCAGCTTATTAAAGTGTTGCCAAATATGTTGTTCCTTGTTCTACTGGTCAGAGTATTCAGTGTCATCCAGAAGGATGGACGAAATGAAGTTTTTCCGCCTTCTAGCCGTGGCCTTCAGATGAAAAAAATCTAGAGTTACAGTCCCCCTCCTTGAGAGTCAAGAATCTGGAGCGTTGGCGCCACATACATCTCTCCAAGGCCGCAAAACCTAAGCTCATCATTTTAAGCCTGCCTCTAAATGTGTGCTCTTCGGGGGAAAGCATCCTGCTATCCCTAGCAATGTCCAACTGCAAGATAAGCTCATGGACGACCCTTGTCCTTAGCTGAATATCAGAGAGCAAAGAGGAGGCCCAAGATTTTAGATTCTTGGCAGTGAAAGTGAACTTAGTATGGAGATTGATAAAGGGGTCATTGGACTTGGCAGCCTTATCCCAAGAAGAGCTGACAACTGTATCAAAACTCATTCCAAGGTTGATTATACCGAACCCTGTCAAGTCTGACGAGAATAGTGTGCAGCTGTTCATTACTCCAGGTATACCTTCTCCCATGTAAATACATATCTTTGAGCTCAAGGGTGTTCATAAAATTTATGAAAGCATTAATCAGTCTATTTATGTTTCCATTACTCTTGTCTGTAGCTGCAGCAATCAGGTTGGAAGTCACCCACTAAAATCAAGGGATCAGGAGAGTTCAAGCATAGCGACTGCAAGTCGTTTAGGAAGGAAATCTTTTCACTAGGGGATTGAGGGCCATAGACGTTCAGCATTTTCCAAGACTCACCAGTGATCTTGTTGTAGCACCTTATAGGGATATAAAGCATCTAGAGCACTGCACTGAGGAGACAACAATATTATCAGACCAAGCGACCAACAATCCTCCACTAGCACCTTCAGACGGAGAGAAAGCAAATTCAGAGAAATTGCCACCACAGATTTCAGACAGCAGAACAGAATCAACACTGGATAATTTTGTCTCTTGCAGACACACCATACTGATAGCATGCATCCTAATGAGCGACCGAATAGCAGTCCTTCTCACTGGCGAATTGAGGCCCCTAACATTCCATATTAAGAAATTGCAATAAACCATAGAACTAGATCGACAGGATATAATGCAACACAGGAACGAACCAACTCGAGGAGGGCTTGGATCTGCGCTGCGGAAAGTGGCGCCTTGAAACAGTCGGCGTATAGGGCAAGCAGGGCTGCCGGGTCAGCCAACGGCTCCTCGAAATCAATCCCCAGGCGACGGCAGACCAGTCTCTTGGCGTTGGTGATGGAGGTGCCTTGTGCGTGGACATGGGCTTGAATATCGGACCTCGAAGGAGACCAGGAGACATTCGAAATCACTAGTTGATGAACCCGTTGCAAAGATCACTCTCACTTCCTTGGTTGCGATAAGTGGGACATATGCAACGCGCCACTTGTCGCAATCTGAGAGTTTTCCTTTTTTTTCATAGATTTGTTTATTCAAAACGTTTTATTTCTCAAACCGTGCGTCCAAATCTCAAATCTCTTTCACTATTGGATTCCTCGCGTCGAGATCTTTAAAACTAGATCCCATGTTGATAGATTTTGACGAACTTTTGACAAAAAAACCGGCCGAAAAAACCGAACCGGGAGCATGAGTTTTTTCCCTTTCCGAAAGAGGCACGCCCGTGCCTCTCACGAAATCACAACTGTGCCTCCCGCGGAAGCAAAACTGTGACTCTCGCGGAAGGAAATAAAAAGAAAAAACGTGTTTTTTTCGTTTCCGAGGAGGCACAGCTGTGACTCGTGAAAGCATAACCGTGCCTCTCGCGGAAGCAAAACCATGAATCTCGCGAAAGAAAAAAAAAACAGAAAACGTGTTTTTTCCGTTTTGAGAGGCACGGACGTGACTCTCGCTAAAGCACGACCGTGCCTCTCGCGGAAGCAAAACCGTGCCTCTCGCGGAAGCAAAACCGTGACTCTCGCGAAAGGAAAAAAAATAAAAAACGCGTTTTTTTTCGTTTCCGAGAGGCACGGCCGTGACTCGTGAAAGCACAACCGTGCCTCTCGCGGAAGCAAAACCATGAATCTCGCGAAAGAAAAAAACAGAAAACGTGTTTTTTCCGTTTTGAGAGGCACGGCCGTGACTCTCGCTAAAGCACGACCGTGCCTCTCGCGGAAGCAAAACCGTGACTCTTGCCAAAGGAAAAAAAAATAGAAAACATGTTTTTTCTCCGTTTCTGAGAGGCACAGTCGTGACTCTCGCGAAAGCACACTCCTGCCTCTCGCGGAAGCAAAACTGTGACTCTCGCGAAAGGAAAAAAATAGAAAACGCGTTTTTCCCGTTTCCGAGAGGCACGGCCGTGACTCTCGTGAAAGGAAAAAAAAAGAAAACGCATTTTTTCGTGAATTTTTTCTAATTTTTTTATCAAAAAACTAAGACCGGTGGAAAACCAAAACGTCGAAAAAACCGGGAAAAACCGTTTAAAAGCCGAAAACGCTTGCGGAAAAATAAAAATAAAAACAAAATCCGGAGGGAGCACCCAGAGCGCGATACGTGACGAATGGCTGAGAGCGTCATGATCGTTGCGAGGCTCCCGAAGGAGCGCTCGTTAACTAGTTGCTCTCGAAGAGATTGGCTCAGCAACCAGGCCCATGAACTAGGGTTGCAAGAAAAACTCGAGGCTCGTGAGCCGTTCGAGATCGACTCATATTTTGACTCGACTTGGGATCGACTCGAAAAGAAATAAGCTGAGTATGAAAACTTTATTTAGCTCGATACAGAAATGAGTTAATCTTGAGCGAACACTAGCTCGCTCGATAGCTCGATGTCATATAATTATACCCAAATGATAACGCCCACACGTGTGACATGTTTGCATATCGCCCACACGCCTTGATCCTCGTTGATTCTGTTTTGCACGAATCCTAAAGAAATCTGTTAGAATCTGAGTGCCACGTGGGCATCATCGTGTGTGCGGGCGTTGAAGAGTTCGCCCACACGCCCCGCAGCATGCGGTTTGCCAGCTGCGCTGTGTTGGCAAACTAGCTTCTACCCACACAGCCACCACCTAGTCCACGCGCGTATGGGTGAACTACTTTTCGCCCATACGACACTCGTACGTTGTTGGATGGCAACTGCAGTTGCGCGTACGTGGCAACTAGGTAAACACACATGGCGACTATGATTCGTTGCTAGACGGCAACTACAGTTCCACGTACGTGGCAACCAGATAAACACACATGACAACTGTGATTAACCATACATGGCAAATATGATTAGACCACACGTGGCAAATAGGTAAACACACATGGCAATTATTGTTTGATTATATGTGGCAAGTAGTTAATCACACACGGCAACTATGGTTTGATTACACGCGACAACTACCATAAATTAGACATTGCTACTATAGTTAACCAAAACAGAGAGAGTTGTCATGCTTTTACAGCTATGTTTGCCATCCCGGATAACTACATCTGCCATCCCGGATGGTAAATAAATCGTCATCCCGCGGGTACCTAACGTAGCTGCGCCAGAACGTGTGGGCATATTTGCTTCGTGCCACACGCGCTGGGTGAGGATGGGTAGTACTTGTTGGGCGTGTAGCACCAAGTAGCTGCGCCCACATGTGTGGGCAATTCTAATGTAGCTCACACACAGCCCGTGTGGGTTGCCTCCTGCTCACGCCACATGCGATGGTGGGAGGATGTCTAGTATGCCGCACATGTGGGCGTTATCAGGCCCCTAATTATATTAAATAATCTTGATGTATATTTAAAGGAAATAGAATAATTTATTGCCATATATGTTGTGTCCAGTTTTTGTCAGTTTTACCTAGTAGGAAACATGGAGACCTATTATGCATGAGAAATTTAGCCTCAATATGGTGTGTGATCAGTCATGTGTCAAATATCCTATTATTCTCAGCCAAAGTTTAAGACCAGACGCACCCGCAAAAAAAAGCTTAAGAGCAGACGCACTTCCATTTTTCTATCTTTCTAGTTCATTGATCCCTATTTATCAAGTTCTAGTCTTTAGTTGGGAGAGAATAAGTCAAATTTTTTAGTCGTTTTCTATGTTGTGTCGTTGGCTATAATGTTTGAAAAATTGCCTATTCATAAATTCATCTTATTATTTAGCTCGAAACTAGCTCGAGATCGATATGAGCTGAGCACAAGCCACTTTCTACGGCTCGACCTTGAGCTTCACTCAGCTTGAGCTCGCTCGAATTTTAGTATAATCTGAGCTGGCTTAATCCAACTCGCTCGAACTCGACTCGTTTGCTGCAGCCCTATCATGAACACCTTGACCGGTTCCAGGTCCTGAGCATGGCCCGCGGCTGGCCCCATTGCCCCGCCAAGCAGCGTCCTCCTCATTGACCAGGTCAATTTGGACCACCGGCGGAGCAGCATCAGCATCCTTGACCAGTTCAGCATGCGCTACCACCTCTGGGGCATCAGACGGGCCCATGAGAACTGGGAGGCGTGCAACATCTCCCGTGCCCGTGCTGCCGACAGTGGAAACCTGCGTAGCACCATCGGAAAAAGTCCAAAATGAACCCTGAACTCGTAGACCCTAGATAAATCGAACCCTCAACTCCTAATCCCGGTAATCAGCACTCTCAACTCTCTAATCCCGGTCCAAAATGAACCCTGCAGTCGATTTGGGCAGGAAAACGCTTACGTGGCATAGTCAACTAGGATTCTTCTGTCAGGTGGGCCAGTTAACCGGTGCGCGTGCGGGTGGGATATATCCCGATCCAAATCGAATTGGGGAATTCCTCAGCACAACTAGGGTTAGCCCGGCGGCGGCCAGGGAGAGAGGAGTGGGCGATTGGTGCGGCGGCGGCGGCGGCGCCAGCGGACACTGCGATGTCGTGGTCATCAAGCGGTTCTTCTGCTCCTGGATTCCGGCGAGCGTCGGGAAGGACGGACACGGATGCGAGGTCGCCGGTGCGCTATCGTGAGCAGCCTATGGCGTACGAGCCGGCGAAGTTATGCCACTGCAATCCGCGGCGGAAAGCACCGAGATGGATTTCTTGGAGCCGTCAGAACCCGGGGAGGAGGTATTACACGTGCGTCAATGCAGTGGTTAGCCCCGATTTTTCTGCTCATTCTTCTGTTCTTCCTCATCCCCTCATTCTGATTTATTTCTTTTGTTCAATTGCGTAGCATGGTGGTTGTGGGTATGTTGAATGGCATGATGATCCGTTGCCAAAGTTTTTTAGTGACTTAATTGGAGATTTGAGAGATGGGGTGTGGAGGTTGAAGGGTGGAGGTACTGTTGCTCGAACTAAAGATGCATTTGCAGCTGTGGCTATGAGTGAGGATGAAGCCGGAGGTGAAATGCTGGCTATGTCTCTGCAAGAGCAGTTGAGGTTGAAGAATGAAGAAATAGATGCAATGAAGAGCAAGTATATGAATGTGATATTTGTCCTGATTGTCTTTGTGCTTGGTTTAGTGCTAGGGAAATTTGTAGTGAACTGAATGTCAAGTTGCTGTGATCTCACAAGTGTATGCATGTGCAATGTATGGATCTTGTATGCAATGTAATTATCTGTCATTCCAATTATCTGTATGGATCATTCCAATTATCTGTCCAGTTGTGGAACTCTGTTTGAAATGCAATGTATGGAATGAAATTTGTGATCTGGCAGTCAATTGCAAGCAAGTTATATATTACTTCTCTGATCTGGCAGTCAATTGCAACCAAGTTATATATTACTTCTCTGATCATTTGCAAACAGCATCATAAGAAAATTGTAGCAAACATCTTTGACATTATAAGTAGATAGAATCTGCAACATCAAATCCATGTTTGCAAATAGATTACAAAAGCTAGGACCATAGCCTTAATATGCCTGGCATTGCAAAAGATTTCTGTTGCAACACAACCTTAATGTTTGCAACAAATGAAACTAGGCAAGATTACACATTGCCACTAGCAGTAAAGTACTTGAAGCTAGGAATAGATGATGCAGGAGCTCTTTTTCTCTTATAGCCAGTAGATGGCCCAGGTTGTGCACTTGTTTGGCCAGCTCTTGCTCTTGGGGGCTTAAATGCATATGCTCTTCCTGGGGCAGTGGCTGCTGCAGATGCTCTTGCTTGGCCAGTGGCTGGTGCAGATGCTCTTCCTGGGGCAGTGGCTGCTGCAGATGCTCTTGCTTGGCCAGTGGCTGGTGTAGAGGCTCTTGCTTGGGCAGTAGTTGTTGCAAAACTTCTTGCTGGGGCAGTAGCTGCTGCAAATGTTGTTGTTGGGCCAGTAGCAGGTGCACTAGCTCCAGTTTGCTACATGTCAAAATATTTGAAGTGATGTTAACTTAGATAATTTAAATTGCAGAGAACCAACTTAAATCATTTAAATCCAGAGAAATGCATGGAAAAAATAAAACTCACCTTTGCTGTGTCCCTTTTTTTGGTAGTCTTCTTCTTTTTGCCTCTGTATGGGTTTTGCTTGCAACCTGTTTTGTTGTGTCCAGCAGTGCCACACATTGAGCAAATAATTACAGTGCCATGCTTGGTCATTTTTTTGCTAGGCTTAGGTTTCTCACTTTCTTCTCTCCTTCTATCATTATTCTTAGGCCTGCCTGGCATGCTATCTGGTATGGTTGCATATGCTGGAGCTTGAGGCCTAGGTTTCTCAGAAACTGGCCACATTTCCTCACCTTCCACAGGCATCAAACAATGTTCATAAATTTTGTTGAAAACATCAACAAAATAGCAAGGGGCAATGAAATCTTCCATTTTTTCCACACTTGTAGATAGCTGTTATTGCATGGGAACAAGGTAGACCTGCTAGCTGGAAGTAGCCACATGAACATGTCCAGTTGTCAAGACTCACTGTGTACTGCCTTTTTCTCCCAGTGACAAGTTTCACTTCAAATCCATCTTTGCCATTCCAAAGTACTTCCATGAACTGGGTTCTTGCTATGCTGCTCTTCAATTTCTTGAATGCACTTGGACATATTTTTCCATGGAAGTTCAGACCTTTTTCCCTTTGTTCCTGAATTCTAACCATAACCTTTTTCCTTATTTTTTCTTGCATTGAAATTATTGGATAAAACCTTGCTTCAACAATTGCATGATTGAAGGATTCACACAAATTATTATCAACAGACTCACAATTGGATCCCACTGGAAAAAAAGCCCTTGCCCAGTGCACTGGCTCTGTTCTCATGATGTCTTTTGCACCTTCTGTAGTTTCTTGGGCAAGCTTTGCTTTATAGTAGTTGAAGTCCTGCTTGTTTGCTGCTTTGGCAACTGCCCAGAACTTCTTCTGCCACTGATGTTCCCTATGCTTCTTCCTCCAGTTGGCATAGATATGCCTAGCACACATTCTGTGCTCTGCATTTGGCAAATAATCCTTCATTGCATTTATCAGTCCCTTCTGCTGATCTGAAATGAACACCCAGCCAGCTCCATTGTCATTAATCTCAAGATCTTTAATAAGCAGGGCAATGAACCACTTCCATGTATCATTAGTTTCCCTCTCAACAACTACCCATGCCACTGGATACATTTGATTGTTTGCATCTCTTGCAACAGCACACAATAGCTCTCCTTTGACAGCACCTTTAAAAAAACAACCATCTAAACCAATCACTTTCCTGCAGCCAGCCTTAAAACCCAACTTCAGTGCATTAAAGCAGACATAGAAACTCTGAAATATGTTCTGTTCCATGTTTGTTGGATCCAAACAGACTGCAACAGTGCTTCCAGGATTACTTCTAAGTAGCTCCAGCTGATAATCAAAAACCCTGGTGTATTCATTCTTCATTCCAGCCCTTAACTTGTCCATGACAAGTTTCTTTGCATGCTTGCACTTAGAAGTTGATACATCAGCAAACATGTCCTGAAGAACTGTTGCTTTCATGCTCTCAATTTTCCACATTGGATTAGCTAAAATGAAGTGCTCATATCTTTCAGCAATAACCTTAGCTGTCACAAGTCTGTTCTCCCTGTTTTGTGCACAATGGTGCTCATCATTAAATGTTATGATTTGAAACCTGCTTGTTCTTGAGGTTTTGGCTCCATAAATAAGCCAAGGGCAGCCAGGCCATCCACACTTAGCCCTAACTCTGTTACTCTCTGACTTCAAGAACACAATGCTTTTTTTTGTCACAATCCCATATTTCTTCAATGCTTTCACAAGCTGATTCTTGCTCCTGAATACCATTGTCAATGCAAAGTGCGGAATTTCTGAGTCATTATTGTATCTTGGATACTGGCTCTTCCTCCTCACCATGTGCCCATCAGAATCTTCATCATAAGAATAATCCTCATCAGATGAGTCATAGCCCCACTGTTTCTCCTCTCCCTCTAACTGATCTTCCATATTTGCAATTAAGTCAATAGGAATAGGAGCTGTTGAATCACCTGCAAGCCAACTCTTTGTATCTCTCATCCTCTTCTTAAATTTTCTAGCATGCCTTCTGAGCTCAACACCCTCTGAATTTTCTCCACTGTCCTCACTGTGTGGTATGTACTCTGTATCTTCTTCAGAATCACTAGCTGAAACTGCATTGTTGCTCTCAACATTCACTTGATCTGCTGGGTTGTTGCTCTGATCCTTCACTTCCTCTGTCCTCACATTCCTCTGAAAGTTCACTGCATCTGTACTCAAATTGTTCTAAAAATGCACTGCATCTGGCACTTCATCTGGACTGCATATTTGAGAAAATATCAACTGAGTTCCTGCCACTTCATCAACCTCATTTGCCACTGTGGTTTTGCTTGCCCTAGGATGCTCAAATTGGATGTTGTTCATTTGAGTGAGCACACCATTATCATCTGGTTCTGCAGTAATGACCATGTCAGGTTCCTCAGCTTCATCATCATCCATATCAACATCAACAATCTCATTCTCATAATCACTAGCACTGCTGCTACTCTCACTGTCCTGCTCCCCATGGTATTCCACATAAATATCAGCTACATCTCCAACACAAATGTAGTCTGACATGCTAGCACAACCACTGTCATCAAACAAAAACCTCAAACTATCAGCTAGTTCTTTCCCAGGAACATGAAAATACAACTTCATCGATTCCTTGAACTCCAGATGGTCTTTCAAATGCCCTTGAACTTCAAACAATGACAACTTGTCCCTCTCAATCAATGAAAGTGCTTCATCTCCCCCCACATAATCCAAAACAGGACCAATGTGGATGAACTGGCCCCCAAAATGAAATCTGACATTCAAAATCTCACTAGGGTCCATGATTGAGCTGCAACAAACAAGAGTATATCACTACATTGTGCTAATCCGAGCAATTGGACTGACAAAAACGAATAGAAAATCGCCAAAAACCCTAACTCTCTAATCGCAGAAAATCCCCAAATTTTCTCTCTGAGACCCTAATAGTAACAGTGCAGTAAGAGCTTCAATTGCAGCCATAGGAGGAGGAGGAGGTTGGAGACCGTACCTTTGACGTCGCTCGTCGTCAAGCCGTCACGATCGCTGCCGCCGGAGCCGATCACCCGCCCGTCGCCATTGCCGCCGCTCGAGCAGGGGAATTTCAGGGGACGCCGCGAGTGGGGATGGACTGGCCCTTGCGTGGACGCTCTGGGCCTTATGGGCCGGCCCAACTTTTCTCCGCAACGCGGCCAACACCCACCGATCCCAGTTTTGGTCTGCCACCTCATCAATCCCTGTTTGGAAGTGGGCTCAGGGTTCATTTTGGACCGGGATTGGAGAGTTGAGAGTGCTGATTACCGGGATTAGGAGTTGAGGGTTCGATTTAGCTAGGGTCTACAAGTTCAGGGTTCATTTTGGACTTTTTCCAGCACCATCCAAAGACAGAGCATCGGGCTCCAACTCGTTAAACAACTGCACGGCAATCTGCATGGCACATGCAGCAGGGGCTAGGGTGGGCCGACAAGGTATGCCTACACAGATATTGGCAGTAACAAGCCATTCAGAGACAAGCTGGACCTGGGTGAAGGGGGGTGAAGGGTTCATGAGAAGAGTTTAAATGAATGGCTTTAAATGAATGCACAAAATTTCATTTGAAAAACCGGGTAGAAGATATCAGATGTACCAAATCAAACTAAGTTAATCTAGATTAGCATGTCAGATAGAAAATGAAAAAAAAAACTAAAACAAAATCAAAATAATGAAGTTTTCTAGGGTAACGAACCCCTTTAAGAAAAAGGAAAAAAGAGAAAAAAAATTACACACAAGTTTGCACTGAAATTGCACTTTTAGTAATATGCAAAAAAGGAACATATAATATTGCAATTTCGCACTCTACTATAATTTCCACACATGTTGTATAGTGCTTGCTTGTATACTTATTTAAACACACGAAAATAAAAATAAGTTTGTCTAAAAGTGAATGAAGTAGTGGCATTGGTATCATCCTTTAAGAAGAAAGGAATACAAAATAAATCATGATAAAATTTGCACATAATATACACATAAATTGCGCTTTATATATATATGCAAGAACAAACATATAATAGTAGAATTTACATAAAAAATAAGTTTCAAAGCAGGAATGAATTAGTGTCACTGGCATTACCCTTAAATAAGAAAGAAAGTGAAATAGAACTTAAAGCCAAAATTTCCTTACAATTAGTACAAAAATTGCACCTTTTATAATATATAAGAAGAAACATATAGTAGTGAAATTTACATACTCTTATATAATGTATACATGTAGTACTTGCATGCATACATTTACACACGCTCAACAAACAAAAATATAAAAAAAATCAACAAAAAACAAAAGCAAGCACGTGCAAAAAAAGAAGCAAGCACAAGCAAAAAGGGCATGCACGCACACTAAAATTGGCATGCATTTCATCCATCCATGTGGGTGCAAGAGTCAAGAAGTGAAGACATACCCAGAAAGGAAAGGCAGGAAATCGACTGAATAAATAACGGCCTCAGTCAAATCCATGGGAACCTCTTACACACGTATCATAAAGCACACTGAATCAACGGCAACAAATTGTGACTGACCAAAACATGAAAATTCAGTCGCCTGAGATATAGCTAAAGTGGTTTATTTAAGCATAAATACACAGTTATTTCTATGTTTTGAGCAGGAGTATACACATATGCATTTCGTCACATCACAAATCGTCGATGTGAACGGCTAGCTTCTTCTCCACCACACTTGTCTTCATCCTTCCTCTCACACAATTCACTGTCCATGTGAACACACAAGAAAGCATCAGCTCCGGTGAGAACTACTCCTCTATAAATACATCAAGCATCAACTCTCCTTACGGTGAAGTTCCCTATTTGATAAACCTGAATTTTTTGGCAAATTTTTTGCATGAACTTCTACTGTTATGAGAGAGAGCACCAAGTAGGGAAAATAATCTTCAAGAAAAACACTATGTTTTTTGTTTGTCTTGATGCCGCCGCCCCAGGCGCCCACCGCCACCATCTCTCAGCCCCTTCGCGCGCGCCTCCATGGACCAGCCAACCCCGCCGCGGCTGTGGTTCCCGGAGGAGCAATCTTTCGATGTCACTGCCGCTGTGCTCGGTTCGGCTGCCAAGGACTGGGTATGCTCCAGCCCTGAATCCGTTGTTTCGCGCAGGCGCCACCCGTCGGTTCGTTGTGCGTCTGAGTCAAATCCGAATGGGAAGAAGGTGGTCGTAGATCATGCTAGGTCCTCGGTCGTCCCCGGAAGCAGGTCCCTCGCGGCCCCGGCGTGGCTCCGGGCATCTGTCGTCGATAGTGGTCGCTCCCTCCCATCCCCGTGTTGCAGGATATATCCGATTGCGGCGATGTGGGAGAGTGGATTTAGGTTCGTAACAGGAGGTCCAGGCGCAGGCCACCGGATTCCTTCTCTCGGCCTGCTCCGGACCTACCCCAGCGTCGTCCGTGCCGGCCGCGGCCGGTGCCGACGGACCTTCATGGCTTGTGCTTTAACTGCTTCTCAGAGAAACACCATGCGAAGGACTACGCCGAGCCCCCGGCGTGCTTCAATTGCCGCGAGCCGGGCCATTGTAACGCCCATGATGCGGCTATATCTCCCACGTGTCGAGGCACGACTTAGAGGCATAGGATTATATATATCGGAGAGTAGGATTCTTTTTACTACTCAGTCCCTTCGTCGCTCTGGTGAGGTCTCCTGACGTAGAAGTTTTGACTCTTCTCTCCTCAAATTTCACTAAAAAAAAATTTTGGATCACGCGGGTATCTTGGAATCGTTCCGATGGATTTGTGACGAGAACATTGTTCTTGGTGCCTCCTGACATTTAGGGGTTGTGGTAGTGTCCCGGGGAGTTGAGCTCCGAGGTGTTGTCGTCACAATTTTATCGTTGCAGTTCTAGAATACCTGAGTTTCGCCGACATCGAAATCTCTTTTATGCAGTTGTTGGTGAGGTCACCTCGACGCCACCCAGTACTGGGGCGGGAGTTCGGGAGTATTGCCATAACTTGTATAACGGATGTTTTTCGAAGGTTGAGGTAAACGATTTCCGAAGGTTTCTTGGTTATGTGTTGACGGATGGATACAGCTGGATCTAGGGATTGCTAGTTTGGGTGATATATTTGGTGTCCCCTGTATCCCCAACACCAGATTGCATAACCAGAAAGTTTCGGGAGTTTATAAGTGGAAATTCAAGTAGCCTTAGGATATCTTTCCGACAGACGCATGATATGAGATTGGGGTTCGACGTCTAGTGGTCCGCCTGTACACGGTTGGTTTTACAGTGGTCTCGTAGTGTCTTAAAGAGTCCTTGGCTATGCCGACTCGGGGACGCTTCGTATCTCATGTGCACAGCCTTGTACATGATGGTGCTATACGATTGAGCCCGTGTGGGCCCCACCATGAAAACTTCGGACGAAATCTCTTATCATATGTTTGTTCCGGCTTATTCTGCAAGCCAATACTTATTTTTTTTGTATTGTGGTATTCGAGTTGCTTCGAAGTCATATGTTGATTCCATATCTTTTCTAAGTGGCTTCTCAACTTATGGAAGTGTGATGATTTACTACGGAATTCATTCGTTCATCCTCGTTCGAATGTTTATTGTGAAGACTATATGTTGCAATTTCTATCCGTTGATTCTACTTATCTATTTGTCTATCAAGATGCTAACGGATGTCACCCTCTTCAGGATGGCTCCGCCAACGCGTCAGAATCCGGATCGCAATGAAGGGAGTCAAGCGAACCCTCCGCCACCACCTCCACCTCCGGAGGCATGGCAAGCTATCATGGCAGCCACCAACGCCAATGCTCAGATGATTCTGCAACTCTTGCAAGAACGTACCCAAGGGCAAGGCAATCAAGGCAATCAAGGTCAAGGCAACAATCAGCTTCACTTTGCCACTCTCAACCAGTTTCTCGCAAATCAGCCCAAGTCTTTCAGCTACTGTGTCGAGGCCACGGATGCCGATGATTGGCTCGTGGACATCAACAAGCATTTTGAATGTAGCAATGTCAGGCCTGAGGACTATGTCAAGTTCGCTTCTTTCCAGCTCAAGGACCAAGCTGCTGATTGGTTTCAGCAATACAAAGATTCCAGAGGAGGTCGTGTGATCACTTGGACTGACTTCTGTCGGGACTTCAAAGCGTACCACATTCCATAAAGTGTTGTTGAGAGCAAGCGTGAGGAGTTCCGCAATCTCAAGCAAGGCAACATGTCTGTGTATCAATACAACATCCAGTTTCAGAAACTTGCTCGCTTCGCTAAACAAGACGTTCCTGATGAGAGAAGCATGATCTATCACTTCAGAGGTGGCCTTAGAGAGGATCTGCAGTTAGCTCTCGTTCTTGTTGAGCCTACTCAGTTTGATCAATTCTATAACATGGCACTAAAGCAAGAGGCTGCTCAGCTCAAGTGTGAGGCTTCTAAGAAGAGAGTCAGAGACGCAGTTCAGTCTTCTTCTTCCTCACTTGTGGCAGCTAAGCAACAGAAGTTCTGGTTGCCTCCTCCTCCTCCATTTCGTCAGCCTTACCAGCAGAAGAACAAAGGTGGCCATGGTTCTTCCAACTCTTCCAACTCTGGCTATCAGAACAAGTCTCAGAATCAAGCTCCAAAGTCCAATGCTCCTTATCATCGTCCACTCTCAGAGGTGACTTGCAACAAGTGTCAGCAGAAAGGTCACTATGCTAACAAGTGCTTCAACCAAAGGCGTCTTCCGCCTCCTCCTCCTGTCAGATCTTCCAGCAATGCAGTGGTCAAGCATAATCCAAAGTCTGCAAAGGTGAACATGGTGAATGCAGCTCAAGCGGAGGAATCTACTGATGTGATAATGGGTAATCTTCCTGTTAATGATATTCCTGCAAAAGTTCTTTTTGATACTGGTGCATCGCATTCTTTCATTTCTAGACCTTTTGTGGCTATGCATGATCTGGTTACTGAAGTATTGCCGAGTCCTCTGTCTATTGTTTCTCCGGCTCGACAACTGACTTCTCGAGCATTCGTTCGGGATTCCGCAATCAAGATGGGCGACTATGAATTTCTGTCTTCTCCAATTGTTCTTGGTGACTCGGATATTGATCTTATTCTCGGGATGGACTGGCTTTCTAAGCACAAGGCTCAACTTGATTGTGCTGCCAGGGAAATTCAATTGACACACTCTTCTGAGGATGTGATTATTTATGCCGCTCGTGATGAAACCATTCGGTTATTTTCTCTCAATGAGAAGGGCGAATTGAATGCCATCTCTCAAATTCCAGTCGTTTGTGAGTATCAAGATGTCTTTCCAGAAGAGCTTCCGGGTATGCCTCCTCATCGGCCAGTTGAGTTCGTTATCGAACTAGAGCCTGGCACTGAACCCGTTTGCAAGCGTCCATACAAGCTTGGACCCAACGAGCTGAAGGAATTGAAGAAACAGCTCGATGAACAAGAGCGTCTGGGTCTGATCAGACCGAGTTCATCTCCATGGGGTTGTGGTGTTCTTTTTGTCAGGAAGAAGGATGGCACGGACCGACTTTGTGTCGACTACCGTCCATTGAACAAGAAGACAATCAAGAACAAGTATCCACTTCCCAACATCAATGAGCTATTTGAGCAACTCAAAGGTGCTAAAGTATTCTCGAAGCTTGACCTTCGTATGGGTTATCATCAGATTCGCATTCGTGAAGAAGATATCCCCAAGACAGCATTCAGAACAAGCTTTGGTTCTTATGAATATACTGTCGTGTCTTTCGGCCTTGTCAATGCTCCTCCAGTGTTCTCTCGGATGATGAATTTCATCTTCAACCCCTATACCATTGAATTCGTCCTGGTGTATCTCGATGATATCTTGGTCTTCTCCAAGAATAAGAAGGACCATGCCAAACATTTGCGATTGGTGCTCGACAAGCTCAGAGAGTATCAATTCTATGCGAAGTTCTCTAAATGTGAGTTTTGGCTCGATGAAGTTCTTTTCCTTGGTCACATCATCTCTGCCAAGGGCATCGCTGTTAACCCCGAGAAGGTGTCCGCAATTGTGAATTGGGAACCTCCTCAGAATGTAAAGCAGCTCCGCAGTTTTCTTGGTCTTGCAAGCTATTGCCGAAGATTCGTTGAGAATTTCTCTAAGATTGCAAAGCCTCTTTCCAACCTCCTCCAGAAGCATGTGAAGTATGTCTGGTCTCCTGAGTGTGACGTTGCTTTCAACACTCTCAAAGAGAAACTTGTCACAGCTCCTGTCTTGACTCCTCCTGATGAATCCAAGCCGTTTGAAGTTTTCTGTGATGCTTCTCTCCAAGGTCTCGGTGCTGTGTTAATGCAAGAGAAGAAAGTTGTGGCCTATACCTCTCGTCAGTTGAAGCCCAACGAGAAGAACTACCCCACTCACGATCTTGAGTTGGCGGCAGTTGTCCATGCATTAATAACGTGGAGACATCTCTTGTTGGGAAGACAAGTGGACATTTTCACCGATCACAAGAGTCTCAAGTACATCTTCACTCAGCCCAACCTCAACCTCAGACAGACTCGATGGGTCGAAATGATTCAAGAGTACAATCCGAGTATTGAATATACTCCAGGCAAGGCCAATGTCATTGCAGATGCTTTGAGCAGGAAGGCTTATTGCAACAGCTTAATTCTCAAGCCTTTCCAACCGGATCTTTGTGAAGCTTTCCGCAAGCTGAATCTCCAAGTTGTTCCTCAAGGCTTTCTTGCCAACCTCATAGTCTCTCCTACTTTGGAAGATCAAATTCGTGAGGCACAACTCCTGGATACCATGGTGAAGAAGGTGAAACGTGGTATCGACAAGGGTCTTTCCAAATACAAGTGCTATCGCATTGATGACAGAGACACTTTGTTCTTCGAGGACCGGATTGTGGTTCCTAAAGGTGATCTAAGGAAAGTCATAATGAACGAGGCGCACAATTCTCTTCTTTCCATTCATCCTGGAAGCACGAAGATGTACCATGACCTCAAGCAGTCGTATTGGTGGACTCGAATGAAGCGAGAAATTGCTCAATTCGTGAATGAATGTGATGTCTGTCGAAGAGTGAAAGCAGAACACCAACGACCAGCTGGTCTCCTCCAACCTCTTGCTATCCCAGAATGGAAGTTTGATCATATCGAAATGGACTTCGTGACTGGATTTCCAAAGTCCAAGCGTGGAAATGATGCTATCTTCGTTGTCATCGACAAGCTTTCTAAAGTGGCTCATTTCCTTCCAATCAAAGAATCCATCACAGCAGCTCAGCTGGCAGAGCTTTACACCTCAAGAATTGTCTCCTTGCACGGCATTCCACAATTGATTTCTTCAGATCGTGGAAGCATCTTCACCTCTAAGTTCTGGGACTCCTTCCAGAAGGCCATGGGCACAAACATTCGCTTCAGCACAGCTTTCCATCCTCAAACTAGTGGCCAAGTCGAGCGAGTCAATCAAATTCTTGAAGATATGCTCAGGGCTTGTGTCATTTCCTTTGGCATGAAATGGGAAGATTGTCTTCCATATGCTGAATTCTCCTACAACAACAGCTTCCAAGCGAGTTCGGGCAAGGCCCCATTCGAGATTCTCTATGGCAGAAAGTGCCGTACTCCTCTCAATTGGTCAGAGACTGGTGAACGCCAACTTCTTGGCAATGACTTAATCACTGAAGCTGAAGAAATGTGTAAAGTCATCCGTGATAATCTCAAAGCCGCGCAATCGCGCCAGAAGAGTTACTATGATAGTAAGCACCGTGATTTGGCTTTCGAGATCGGAGACCATGTCTACCTCCGCGTCTCTCCAATGAAAGGCACTCGTCGCTTCGGTATCAAAGGGAAGCTTGCCCCTAGATACGTGGGTCCTTTCAAGATCATTGGCAAAAGAGGCGACCTCGCCTATCAACTTGAGCTTCCTTCCAACTTCGCGAACGTGCACGATGTGTTCCACGTGTCACAGCTCCGCAAGTGCTTCAAGACGCCTGAGCGCACTATCAACTTCGAAGAGATTGACCTCCAAGAAGATTTGTCTTATCATGAGCACCCCGTTGCTATTCTTGAAGAAACTGAGCGCAAGACTCGCACCAAGTCAATCAAATTCCTGAAAGTGAAGTGGTCGCACCATTCCGACCAGGAAGCCACCTGGGAACGCGAGGACCATCTCCGTTCCGAATATCCGGAGTTCTTTCAGTCCTAGATCTCGGGACGAGATCCTCTCGTAGTGGTGGAGTGTTGTAACACCCCGCATGTAACTTGCCATATTTGTAACTCCGACTCTTGCCATTTTCGGCTTTGTGTTATGAGATTCCCTCCGTGGTCGGGTTTTGTCTTTCGTTTTGCATTTTGTTCATGTCATGCATATCATATTATGTCATCATGTGCATTGCATTTGCATACGTGTTCGTCTCTTGCATCCGAGCATTTTCCCTGTTGTCCGTTTTGCAATCCGGCGCTCCTATCTCCTCCGGTGCACCCCTCTTGTTTTCTTTCGTGAGCGGGTGTCAAACTTTCTCGGAATGGACCGAGGCTTGTTAAGTGGCCTTAATATACCACCCGGAGACCACCGGTCAAGTTTCGTTCCATTTGGAGGTCGTTTGGTACTCCAACGATTAACCGGGCATCCGCCAAGTCCATTTGAGTGTGCAGCAAAAACCCCCCTAAAAACCAGCCCAAAACCCCTCCAAGCCATCTCCATGCTCTAGGTCGTTCGATCACGATCGTGTGGGCAAAAACCGCACCTCATTTGGAGCCTCCTAGCTCCCTCTACCTATTTATATGTGAGCCTTCCGAAAAACGAACGCAGTCCAAACCCTAACCTCGTCCCTCCGCGCCGCCGGACACGTCCGGGCGGAGCCGGACGCGTCCACCGCCGCCGCCCCGACGAATCAGAAGCCGCCACGTCACCGCCGGGTCTCCCACCGCCGCCGGCCCGCCGGGCCCGTAGCGGACCCGCGCGGCCCGTCCCGCGCCCGAGCCTCCTCGCGCCGCGCCGCCGCCGCCGCCGGGGCCCGCGTCGCCATCGCCGGTGGTCGCCGCGCCGCCCGGTGCCTCCTCCGCCGCCGCCTCTCCCCCGCACGTCGGCCGCCTCCTCTTCCTCCACTCCGGCCGGCGAGCCCGTGCCCGAGCCAGTGCCTCGATCCAGATCTCGATCTGGTACTGTAGCAGTTGACTTTCCTCCCCCCGTTTTCTTCCAAGTCCTTGCAATTTTACAGCAAGTGCTCATGTTCCTTAGTGCATAACTCCTTGCATGTAGCTTCGTTTCGCGCGTGTAATATGTCAAATTGTTCATATCGTGATGCTCTTCATTTTGTTCAATTGCACCATGTTCATTAGAGGTCATCTTGATGCCCAAATCTCTATTGCAAGAGGGCTAGTTGCTGTTATCTGCTGGTTCTTATCAGAACTTGGAGATTTGTCATTTTTGTATCATTTAACCTGTGCATCTTATGGGCATGAGCTCTGCATGTGTTTTGTTGTATACCATGCTATCTTTCCAAGGGTGTATGCCATGTATTTTTGTGATCTCTGTGGTGACTAGCACAAGCATGCAAACTAGGGCCCGTAATGTTTCTGATTTCAGGGACTTGGTGATTTCTCCAAGTCTTTGTCTGCTGTTATTTTGTTGCCATGTAAACTTGATGCTACAGAGAGATCCATGCATATTTTGGAGATGTTCAATAAGGATGTTTTGTAGTTATAGTTGTAATTGATCCATTCCTGCCCTTGTTTGCAATTATGGAGTACCATAGTATGACTCAATCTTGCTCTACTTTTGCTATAAAATATTTCTGGCAGATTCTTAACATGATATTCATTTTTGCCAAGCTTATTGTAGTTGATCCATACATGATATGCAATTGTCCTTGCCATGTATAGCTTCATACACATGCCATCTTGCTGTAGGTGTACTTGTTTTGTCATGCATTGCTTTGTGGTGAGTGCATCAAGCTCACAAAGAGGCCTACATATTATTATTTCTGCCATGCTCTGTTTTCTGCTAAGTCTGGAACCTGATAACGGAACTTGCTATGTTTACATGCTTGCCATCATATCTTCTGGTCCTTTTTTGGCTTATGGTCAGTAAGGGACTTTTGTCGTATGCATTTAGTAGAATACTTCCATGCCTTGTTTTGCTATGTTAAGTTCCTGTAGCATGTTGATTTCGTGCTCTGAACATTGCTACCTGATGCTGTTTTCTGCCATGTCCAGTAATTTCACCAAGTCTGTGAACCTGTTATCTTTTGCACTTTTGCCATGCTTGTTTGAGCTTGATATGTTGTGAACTAGCCGTAGCTCAGTGTTCATCTTTTGTCAAGCATCTCCTGTAGATTACTTCCATATGCTTTTTTGCTATGTTGAAGTGCTATACCATTGTTACTTGTTGCATTTTAAGTGCTATCATGTTGTTTATCGCAGATTCATGTCATTCTTGTTTTGCTTGCCATTTGCAAACCGTGCATCCGTTTCCGGTGATCTTTATATCGATTTCGACCGAAATCGTCTCATCTTTCCAGTGGCATGCTTGGTTTGCCAAGTTACTGCCTTGTTCACCATTTTCCTTCTGAAGCACGCATATGCATCGCATATCATATCTTGCATATCATACATGTTTTGCATCATGTTGCTTGTGCATTTCTCGTGGTTGATTGTGGTTCCGTTTGTTTGTGTTCTTGTCTTGGGTAGAGCCGGGAGACGAGTTCGTGAACGAGGAACCTGTTGAGTACGCTTACGAGGATCAAGCTTTCGACAACTCTGAGAACCTTGCAGGCAAGATGACCACCCCTCGAAATCACTTCTATCTTTGCTTTGCTAGTTGTTCGCTCTATTGCCATGCTGCGCTACCTATCACTTGCTATATCATGTCTCCCATTTTGCCATGTCAGCCCCTAACCATCCTTTCCTAGCAAACCGTTGTTTGGCTAAGTTACCGCTTTTGCTCAGCCCTTCTTATAGCGTTGCTAGTTGCAGGTGAAGTTGAAGTTTGTTCCATGTCGGAACATGGATATGTTGGGATATCACAATATCTCTTATTTAATTAATGCATCTATATATTTGGTAAAGGGTGGAAGGCTCGGCCTTATGCCTGGTGTTTTGTTCCACTCTTGCCGCCCTAGTTTCTGTTATACCGGGATTATGTTCCTTGAGTTTGCGTTCCTTACGCGGTCGGGTGATTTATGGGACCCCCTTGACAGTTCGCCTTGAATAAAACTCCTCCAGCAAGGCCCAACCTTGGTTTTACCATTTGCCACCTAAGCCTTTTTCCCCCGGGTTTTCTAGAGCCCGAGGGTCATCTTTATTTTAAACCCCCGGGCCAGTGTTCCTCTGAGTGCTGGTCCAAACTAGAGCCCTTTGCAGCGCCACCTTGGGGAAACTCGAGGATTGGTTTTAGTTGTACGGACTGCTCATCCGGTGTGCCCTGAGAACGAGATATGTGCAGCTCCTATCGGGATTTGTCGGCACATTCGGGCGGCTTTGCTGGTCTTGTTTTACCATTGTCGAAATGTCTTGTAAACCGGGATTCCGAGACTGATCGGGTCTTTCCGGGAGAAGGTTTATCCTTCGTTGACCGTGAGAGCTTATGATGGGCTAAGTTGGGACACCCCTGCAGGGTATTATCTTTCGAAAGCCGTGCCCGCGGTTATGAGGCAGATGGGAATTTGTTAATGTCCGGTTGTAGAGAACTTGTCACTTGACCCAGTTAAAATACATCAACTGCGTGTGTAGCCGTGATGGTCTCTTCTCGGCGGAGTCCGGGAAGTGAACACGGTTTGAGTTATGTATGACGTAAGTAGGAGTTCAGGATCACTTCTTGGTCATTGCTAGATGACGACCGTTCCGTTGCTTCTCTTCTCGCTCTCTCTTGCGTATGTTAGCCACCATATATGCTTATTGCCGCTGCAGCTCCACCTCATTACACCATCCTTTCCTATAAGCTTAAATAGTCTTGATCTCGCGGGTGTGAGATTGCTGAGTCCCCGTGACTCACAGATTCTACCAAAACAGTTGCAGGTGCCGACGATGCCAGTGCAGATGATGGGGTCGATCTCAAGTGGGAGTTCGACGAGGAACGTGGTCGTTACTATGTGTCTTTTCCTGATGATCAGTAGTGGAGCCCAGTTGGGACGATCGGGGATCTAGCATTTGGGGTTGTCTTATTTTCATCTGGATTTTGACCGTAGTCGGTCTATATGTTTGTATTTTGGATGATGTATGAATTATATTTATGTATTGTGTGAAGTGGCGATTGTAAGCCAACTCTTTATCCCATTCTTGTTCATTACATGGGATTGTGTGAAGATGACCCTTCTTGCGACAAAACCACTATGCGGTTATGCCTCTAAGTCGTGCCTCGACACGTGGGAGATATAGCCGCATCGTGGGCGTTACAGCCATCATGTCAAGGAATGCAATCAACCACGGTCTCACAGTCCGTTGAGTGTGCCGGCGGGGCATGTGACCCATCAGCGCTCTTCCCTCCAGGGGCCATTGGCTGATGCGCGTCGGCAAACTCTCGGTCCTGCGGCCGGGATGCTGAGGTCGAGGAAGCAGGTGTGGGTCGTGGTGAAACCCCCTGCTCTGCTGGAGGAGGAGGAGTTCCCTGGGTTTGGTAGGTTCTGGTCGTGGATCTCTGCAGGCGGTGACTGCGCACTCGCCGGTGGTGGCCAGCCGCCATTGCGGTGATGTCTCGCGTTCTTCTTCATGGTTATCTTCGCCTCGTTCTCGGCCTTCTGTCGCCCCGGCGGGCGGTCGCTGGTCGGCTCCCTTTTAGCACGGCCGCATCATCATCACGGTCGTTTTGGGGAAGGGTTGTTCCTGTGCTTTGTCAAGCGGCATGCACTCTTCCAGGTTTCATGAGACTAGCCACATCGGGAGTAACTTCAGCAGCAATATCGAGTCCAACTCAACAAATTTGCTTATGTGGCAATGAGTTAATAAGGAGAGAGATAGTTTAAGTAACTTAGCTAGTAACTGTAACACCACATGTCTCAATGCAATATGAGACTATAACCTAATAAATGGAGATTTACATGACACCACACTTATGTTACTACCCACTATGAAGATAGTAATATAGTTTAGGGATATGTGTATGTTACTCTCCATTGTGGCTAGTCTGACAACCGGGATGCTGACGCCTGGTGTCATTTCCCGGATGTCGAGAAGTCGCCGAGTCTGCCTTTGACGGCTCCAGATAGTAATAGCCTGCAGACCAGCCCCTCGGCCCCCGCGCCCACCGCTGGCAGTCTTGTCGATCCTTATCTCTTGGTGTTTAGAGAGGAGCATTCGAGAGATCTCTCAGCTCAAGATGGCAACAGGGATGAAACCCACCGGCTTTTGCCTTTTCAAAACCATCCCCATTAGAAAATCACAAGCCTATCCCCGTCTCCGTCACCATGCGCGGGGCTAGCTTCTTGCCCATCCCCTAAACCTATGGAAAACCCACGGAAAATCGGCATATTAAAGCAAACATAGTAGCAAAATAGAATAGAATTTCAGCAGGAAAAAGAGCATATTTCAGCAACGTAACTTCAGCAAATGTCAGCATAAAACAATAGTAAATGGTTCAGCAGCTAAAAGGAGCATATTTCAGCAGCATAACTTGAGCGAAAAAGAGCAATAACATCAGCTACAAGGACCACATTTCAGCACAAACAGTAGCATGTTTCGGCCATATACAGTAGCATATTTCGGCAACAAATAGTAGCATATTTCAGTCATACATAGTTCAACAAGATGTCCAATTACACAAGTTCTAAAATAGAATTCATGGTTCACAGATCACAAGCACGAATGAGACGAAATGGTCCAATACATAATTCTGAAATATAAATCATCGTTCACAAATCACTTTAAAGTGGGCATTATCATGGCAGTTTCACATCTCCAAGCCTCCAAAAGACTATCTTCAAAGAATCCAATGCCAAATCAAAGTGCCAAGTCCTAGAGAAGATCAAAATTTGCTCAAGCTAAAGTTAAACATGAAAAATATGCAGATTGGTATATGAAATGTGCAAGTACTTGTACTTCACCTGCATTCCCTCTTGAATGTCTTGAAGACAACTCCAAAAGCTCTGCGTTGTTCATTGTCAGCATCTATAACAATCAAATAAGTAGTATGAGCATCTAACGGAACATTCCAGCAAGATAATGATAGACTATATGATGATATGTAAAGAAATACACACCTTTATATTTGTTTCTTAACCAATCTTGTGAACACATGAAGGCCTCTAAGGTTTCAGGGGGAAGACGACTACGGTGGTCACTTAGAACTCTACCACTTGTGCTAAATGTTGATTCTGAGGCAACCGTGCTGAACGGAGTTGCAAAAATATCACGTGCTAGCAGCCTCAAAGTTGGATAGCGCATTCCACCAATCTAACACATTGAATTTATCGTTGGTCAATGGAACTAGCTCATCTTCCAAGTAACGGTCTAGCTCAGATTTCATCCTAAAAGATGATGGCCTTTTTTTAGCATTACGTTCATTGAAGAGTGATATAGGGGCTGGAGCTTGCAAAGAAGAGAATGAGCAATGATTGCATCATGTGTTACCTGCTCGCTACGAGCAATCACATATGGGCAGCTAGTGGGCCGACCTACCTTAGCTATCGGGTAAAGGAGCATTTCCTTCTTCTTCCCACGAAAACCGACTACAGTGGAAATGTTGAAAAACTTTAAATTGAAAATATTTGATTTTAAAAAAAATCTTGAAACTAAATGTTTAGAAATTTAAAAATAATTCTAGAATGGAATTTTTTTCTAGAAATTGATGTTTCTCAAATGTCAAAAAAGTTTCCAATTCCAAAATTGTCATGATTTCTAAATTATCTCAATTTTTTTGAAAATTTTCTTTTATTTTACAAAAAAAATCAAATTTTGAAACATGTTAATAAAAAAGTGTGAATACTATTAAAACTTTGTGAATATTTCTTAAAGTTCTAAATAATTATTGGATTTTGTGAAATTTATTTTTTTTTAGAAATTTGAACATTTTTAGAAATTTCATAATATATTTTATAAAAAAAAATAAGAGATAAAAGCTTGTAATACTAGTAAAGAAAACAAAAACCAAATAGGAATCTTCTAGAAGCTTCGGAAAACTAGAAAAACCAGACCATGTTTGAAAAATGAATGTAATGCTAATCTCTAAAACTTGTGCCTTAGACCATGTTTGCAAGACTGGAATTTGATTATTGCAGTTTCAGCTCCAACTAGCAAGTGCATGAGAAGAAGTTCTAGTCCTGTTGCAACTGCTGCTTGCTTCAGTCCGGACAAGCTGTAGCTTGTTAACCCTGCGGCCTTGTATAATGAAAGGTGGTTGGTAAAAATAAAATGAGTTTTTCTTAAGCACCGGTGCTTATCTTTATAGTAGGGGTGTCTAATTAAGCGTCTCCGGTCGAGGAAGCAGGCATTGCTACACGCCATGAATCCCCCTTTCTTGCTCACTTAGTGTGCAGTGGGGAAGAGGAATGGACACCGGGGTTGTCACATATTTGGCACTGCGCCAAATATGATTTTCGTAGAACAAAAGAGAAAAACACTAATAAATGAAAAGGCAAAATATTATAGGATAGATAGAGGACATCGCCTTCCTCTGAGCTGCTCATAGCAAAAAATATATAGTACTAAAATAGCAAAATATTAGAACAAAATATCAAAAAGAAAAGACTAATAAAAAAGTCAAAATATTAGAGGAAAGAGCTTCCATTGAGCCACCGAAAGCGGAAAAATAGAGCACTAAAATTGCGAAATATTATAACAAAATATGAAAAAAAAAGACTAATAAAAAAGCCAAAAAATATTAGATGACATCGCCTTCCTTTGAGCCATCAAAAGCCAAAAAAATAGAGCACTAAAATTTTGAAATATTGCACTAACTACGTTACTGATATGTCTCCAACGTATCTATAATTTTTGATTGTTCCATATTGTTATATTATCAATCTTCAATGTTTTATAATCATTTTATAGTCATTTTATATCATTTTTTGGTATTAACCTATTGACATAGTGCCAAGTGCCAGTTGTTGTTTTCTGCATGTTTTTCTACAACGCGGGAAATCAATATCAGACGGAGTCCAAACGCAACGAAACTTCACGGAGATTTTTTTGGACCACTCTTGTGCGGATCTTACTCTGGTTGGCCTACGAGGTTCGGTACTAACTTGATCTGAAGTATCATGATCAACATCATTAGCTTCCTCACCAACTACTTTTCAATAAGGGAGCATGTACAGTTACCTCATCAAGTTCTACTTTCTTCCCACTAACTTCTTTCGAGAGAAACTCCTTCTCTAGAAAGGATCCATTTTTAGCAATAAATGTTTTGCCTTCAGATCTGTGATAGAAGGTGTACCCAATAGTTTCCTTTGGGTATCCTATGAAGACACATTTCTTCGATTTGAGTTCGAGCTTATAAGGTTAAAGCTTTTTCACATAAGCATTGCAGCCCCAAATTTTAAGAAACGACAACTTCCTCTGAGCCATCAAAAGCCAAAAAAATAGAGCACTAAAATTGTGAAATATTGAAGCAAAATAGTAAGGAAAAAGGTAAAAAGACTGACATCACATCGTACTTCTAACCCCCAAAACACAGCGAGGGTGAGATAGGGTAAGAGGCCGACAGGACAGGCCCGGCCAGAAGTACGTAGCGAAAGCTCTTTGCCTCGGCAGAGCTAATGAATGAGCTTTGCGTCCTCGGCGATGGAGCACTCAATACCGGGCTATTTAAGCCGCGTAGTACTTTCTTAGCCGAGCAGTGTGGTACTAAACATCGGAATAGCAGGCGCTACGGTTAGTTCGTTCCTAGACTGGGCCGTTCACTCCTGCGCTCTGTTGGGCCGACCCACGAAACGAGCAGCGAACGCAAAGCTCGCAAAAAATTGGTCTCGAACTCACGAGCTTGGATTTCACGTACGAGCCCCACTAGCCACTCGAGCTATCATACCGTTATTAAATAGTCACAGCGGCAAAACATAATAAACAACGACGCCGCACTATTTTATTTCACAGAGCCACCTATTGTATCGCTTAATTTTTTTTTTGAATTATTTGGAAAAAAATCATGAATTTGAAAACGTTCATGGATTTTGAAAAAGTTCTTTATTTTGGAAGAAAAGTTCACAAACCTGAAAAAAGTCCATTGATTTTCAGAAAAAGCTCATGGTGCTTAACTGATGTACTACATGCATCCCTCGATTAGGGTGGGTTTTCAGTGGTTATTTAAGCATACATACACATCTACTCCCTCCGTTCCTAAATATAAGTTTTTTTAGACATTTTAAATGGACTACAACATACGGATGTATGTAGACATATTTTAGAGTATAGATTCACTTATTTTGCTCCGTATGTAGTCACTTGTTAAAATCTCTAAAAAGACTTATATTTTGGAACGGAGGGAGTAGCTATTTATATGTTTTGAGCAGGAGCATACACATATGCATTTTGTCACATCACCACTCATCCATGCGAACGGCTTCTTCCCCACCACACTTGTCTTCATCCTTCCTCTCACACAATTCACTGTCCATGTGAACACGCAAGAAAGCATCAGCTCCGTCGAGAGCAAATGGGTAGGTGAGAACTACTCCTGCATACATACATCAAGCATCATCTCTCCTTACGGTGAACTTTCCTATTTGATATACCTGAATTTTTTTTACGACAAATTTGGATGAACTTGTACTGTTATATATGAGATAGAGCACCGACTAGGGAAAATAATCTTCAAGAAAAACACTACAGCTTTCGTCGCTGCTAGCTCTGGACGAACTGTCCGTAGCGGCGAGAGAGAGAGAGAGAGAGAGAGAGAGCCTTGTCTAGCTCAGCAGGAGGATGCGTCCTCCTCATTGACCTAAAAAAAAAGCTGGACCTGGGACAAGCTCAATGAAATCGCCTTAGGCATTGCCAGGGGGATCAACTACCTGCATCAAGGATGTGACATGCAGATTCTGCACTTTGACATCAAGCTGCACAACATCCTTCTTGACATCGATTTCATCCCAAAGGTTGCCGACTTCGGCCTTGCCAAGCTATACCCAAGGGACAACAACTTTGTGCCGTTGAGCGCCCTGCGGGGAACCATCGGGTACATAGCTCCTGAGATGATATCCCGCAGCTTCGGCGTCATATCGAACAAGTCTGACGTTTACAGCTTCGGGATGCTGATGCTGGAGATGGCAGGAGGGCGGAGGAACGCTGACCCGGACGCAGCAGCGAACTCAAGCCGGGCATTCTACCCATCCTGGGTGTATGAACGGCTTAGCAAACAGGATCTGGGCGAGATATCTGTTGAGATGCACGAGTTGGAGAGGAAACTGTGCCTTGTTGGGCTATGTTGCATCCAGGTTCAGTGTCACGATCGGCCAGCGATGAGCGAAGTCATAGAGATGCTCGAAGGCAGCGTGGATGGCCTGCAGTTGCCCTCAAGGCCTTTCTTCTGTGACGATGGGCACACCCCTGTAGTGGGGTCCTACCATTTCTGCTCTGAGCTGAATGGCGTTTCAGAAGAGGATGACTGAATTTTTTTGATGTAATATTGTACTACGAGGTGATGGTAAACTTGTGAAAAGTTGCAGTCACTAGTAGAAAAAGAGGCTTCCATACGCCCCCATTAGTCCCTAAAATAATCGAACCGCGACCAAAGGGGTCTTTAGTCGCGGTTCGGGAGGAGACCCGCGACCAACTATCTGGGCCCAGCGCGCTCGGTCGACAGCTGGCGGACGGGAGGGGCTTTAGTCCCGGTTGGCCTGGCCAACCGGGACTAAAGGTCCTCAGGCTGGCCCGAAGGCCTTTAGTCGCGGTTGGCCAGGCCAACCGGGACTAAAGGCCCATCCCTATATATAGGACTCAGCTCACTTCACTTAGCCACAATTCAGAAGGGGGGTGGTGGGTTTGCTTTTGGTTCCTCCTATGCACACAAGGTGTTCGATGAAATGCCCGAGAGCATGAAACAAACATGATATGAAGTGTCCGAGCCACACTTGAGCTTTCTCATTTATTTTTCCTCCGTGATCGCGGTTAGCAACTTGAACCTTTCATGTGTCATTGATAAAATATGCATGTGTGTAGTTCATTGTTTAATTT
Organism: Triticum aestivum; assembly: GCF_018294505.1. Taxonomy (NCBI): domain Eukaryota; kingdom Viridiplantae; phylum Streptophyta; class Magnoliopsida; order Poales; family Poaceae; genus Triticum; species Triticum aestivum. Next base: position 619,904,193 of record NC_057799.1, on the reverse strand, counting down.
GTATTATTTCTAGCTAGTTAGTTTAACAAATGCATGATGGTTAATTATATACTTTATATAATAATAATGCAGATGAATCGGCAATGGATGTACGGTCCCCGACTCTCCGGCGAGTTCACTACGGGTTTGAAAGATTTCCTCGTAGTGGCAAATGCGAACAAGCAGCAAGGTTTTATTATATGTCCATGTGCTGTCTGTAAGAATCAGAAGGGTTACTCCTCCTCAAGAGACGTTCACATGCACCTGCTTCGGCACGGTTTCATGCGAAGCTATAATTGTTGGACCAAGCATGGAGAAAGAGGGGTTAGAATGGAAGAAGATGAAGAAGGGGATGATATCGATGACAACTATCATGATCATTTCGGTGATACTTTCATGGAGGATGATGCTGAAGGTGGGGAAGGGTTAGGTGAAGGTGAAGAAGAGGCACATGATGAGCCCGCTGATGATCTTGGTCGGACCATTGCTGATGCACGGAGACGCTGCGAAACTGACAAGGATAGGGAGAATTTGGATCGCATGTTAGAGGATCACAAAAAGTCGTTGTATCCAGGATGCGATAATAGTCTGAAAAAGCTGGGCTGCACACTGGATTTGCTAAAATGGAAGGCACAGGAAGGTGTAGGTGACTCATCATTTGAAAATTTGCTGAAAATGTTGAAGAATATGTTTCCGAAGAATAACGAGTTGCCCGCCAGTACGTACGAAGCAAAGAAGGTTGTCTGCCCTCTAGGTTTAGAGGTTTTGAAGATACATGCATGCATTAACGACTGCATCCTCTACCGCGGTGAATACGAGAATTTGAATGAATGCCCTGTATGCACTGCATTGCGTTATAAGATCAGAGGCGATGACCCTGGTGACGATGTTGAGGGCGAGAAACCCAGGAAGAGGGTTCCCGCCAAGGTGATGTGGTATGCTCCTATAATACCACGGTTGAAACGTCTGTTCAGGAACAAAAAGCATGCCAAGTCGTTGCGATGGCACAAAGAGGACCGTAAGTCCGACGGGGAGTTGAGACACCCCGCTGATGGAACGCAATGGAGAAAGATCGACAGAGTGTTCAAAGATTTTGCAGCTGACGCAAGGAACATAAGATTTGGTCTAAGTACTGATGGCATGAATCCTTTTGGCGAGCAGAGCTCCAGCCATAGCACCTGGCCCGTGACTCTATGCATCTACAACCTTCCTCCTTGGTTGTGCATGAAGCGGAAGTTCATTATGATACCAGTGCTCATCCAAGGTCCAAAGCAACCCGGCAACGACATCGATGTGTACCTAAGGCCATTAGTTGATGAAATTTTACAGTTATGGGGCAGACCTCGTGTACGTGTCTGGGATGAGCACAAAGAAGAGGAATTTGACCTACGAGCGTTGCTTTTTGTAACCATCAACGATTGGCCTGCTCTCAGTAACCTTTCGGGACAGACAAATAAGGGATACAATGCATGCACGCACTGCTTACATGAGACTGAAAGTGTACGTTTGGGTAATTGTAAGAAGAACGTGTACCTGGGTCATTGTCGATTTCTTCCCCGAAATCATAACGTAAGAAAGAAAGGCAAGCATTTCAACGGCAAGGCAGATCACCGGCCGAAGCCTGCGGAACGTACTGGTGCTGAGATATTTGATATGGTCAAGGATTTGAAAGTCATCTTTGGAAAGGGTCCTGGCGGACAATCAGTTCCGCGGGGAGTTGACGGGCACGCACCCATGTGGAAGAAGAAATCTATATTTTGGGAGCTAGAATATTGGAAAGTCCTAGATGTCCGCTCTGCAATCGACGTGATGCATGTTACGAAGAATATTTGCATGAACCTGCTAAGCTTCTTGGGCGTGTATGGGAAGACAAATGATACAAAGGAAGCACGGCAGGACCAGCAACTTTTGAAAGACCCAGATGACCGGCATCCGGAATGGTTTCAAGGTCGTGCCAGCTACGCTCTTACCAAAGAAGAGAAGGTCATTTTTTTTGAATGCCTGAGCAGTATGAAGGTCCCGTCTGGCT